>NC_079905.1:23800685-23803229 GCF_024868665.1 Triplophysa rosa | reverse complement strand
CAGATCATGATGGAGCCTCCAACACTGTGCCACGTAGAAAACATCTCCAGTGGGATCTCCTTGTCATGCCAGTAATGTTGGAAGCCATCAGGACCGTCCAGATTACATTTTTTTCTCATCAGAGAATAAACCTTTTTCCACCTGTCAATGCATCATGTTTGGTGCTCCCTTGCAAATTCCAAACGGTTTGTGGTGTGGAAGGAGACATGGCTTTTGAAGACATTTTTTGTTCTTGAAGCCCTTCTCTCGCAGATGCCATCTTATGGTTATTGGGCTGCAGTCAGCATCAGTAAGGACCTTAATTTGGGTTGAGGATCGCCCTGTGTCTTCACGGACAGCCCGGCGGATCCTCCGGCTCAGTGCAGGTGAATATTCTTTGGGTCTACCACTTGAATTTTTTGTCCCATAACTCTCAGGTTCTTTTAAGAAATTTGCAATGACTGTCTGTAACGAGGAAGGCGGGACGAGACCTGTGAGGCAACGAGGCGGGGCCAGTGGCGTGAGTGATAGTGGGAATCAGCTGTGCTCATTATCAGCTGTTCCCTTTCTGTCGGTCTCTCGACGTTGTGCCGAGCCGACAGATGGGGTTCGCTCATGAGAACATATCAACTTCTGACTAGTTTGGAAAAGGCCAATGAAATTGGCGAATTAAATTTGGATGCCGGACTCCGCCCCCGGATATCCGGGTATAAAAGGGAGACGGCATGCTGCATTCATTCACCATTTGTTCTTCGGAGCCTTCACACTGATCGACTTTGAGACTTCAAACTCTATGCCGAATTACTGCTGGAATCTTACGACGTAGTGCAGCGGATGGTCCCTTCCTGCAGCGACTTCCCCTGGGTCTCGGCAGTGCCAGGAGTGTTTGAGTGTTTTTTTCTAAAAGAGCAAATTTCTCCAGCGTGGCATGTCCCGCTGTTCTCATGGGTGCAACACACTCATCGAGGAGGGGGACGGACACGGTGTCTGCTTCCAGTACGCTGGGGCAGACGTTGTGGATACGTCCTGCCCGGACTGCGGGCGGTTGACGATTCAGACGTTGCGTCACAGGTGGCCCTGCCGCCCGCTACGGCAAGCAACGAGGGTGATATGAGGATTACTGTGAGCGTTAATCCGCCACCCACTGGCTCATGGACCGTTCGCACCTCGTCTAGCTCGTCTGACCGTTCTCCAGGAGACGGTCCCACCGTCTTGTTCCTCAACCACGTATTCGGACATGATGCGTGGTGATGAGATGTCTCTTGCAGCATCGGGGGGTGACGTACTGCCATCCGACTCCAACGATTCCTC
Organism: Triplophysa rosa; assembly: GCF_024868665.1. Taxonomy (NCBI): domain Eukaryota; kingdom Metazoa; phylum Chordata; class Actinopteri; order Cypriniformes; family Nemacheilidae; genus Triplophysa; species Triplophysa rosa. Next base: position 23,801,939 of record NC_079905.1, on the reverse strand, counting down.
TGGCTCCCTCCCTCGGGGGGTCGAGCCCAGGAAGAGGCGAAAGTCGAAATGTCAGCCATGCTTTCCCGGACCGCCGTGAGCATTGGGTTGCAGTGCCCGCACTGCCTCTCCGAGCGCTCGCGGCTGGTTACATGGTGCCTCGGGTTTGAGCTCTGCTCCAGGCCGCGCCCGCCCCCAGTGCCGTGTTTACCGGAAGTGCATGAAGAACTTAGTAAGACCTGGAACGCACCTTTCCGGCACGTTCACATCAAACAAGTTCCATCACCCTCTCTTCCCTCGAGGGTGAGGCAGCTAGAGGATACGTCGATGTCCCCCAGGTGGAGCATGCTGCCGCGGTGCACTCGTGCCCGCAGGCGGCGGCCACCTGAGGGGCTCGACCTAGACTCCCGTCCAAAGCATGGAGGGTCTCGGCATCTCCGGTGTCGAGAGCTTACATTGCTGCGGGCCAAGCTGCCTCCTCTCTCCATGCTATGGCTCCTGCCAGGCCAAGGCGTTGAGAGAGCTCCACGAGGGTAAGACCGACCCAGAGCTTATGCAGGAACTCCGCGCTGCCACCGACCTCGCTCTAGGGGCGACCGAAGGTGAACACACGGGCCCTGGGTCGGGCGATGTCCACACTTGTGGTCCATGAGAGACACCTCTGGCCAAACCTTGCACAGATGAGTAATGCCGAGAAGGTCTGCCTTCTCGACGCACCCATCTCACAAGGGGGGCATCCTCTTTCTCGGTATGGAACTCGACTCTGTCCCCATGACAGCGTGACTGACTCAGAGCGCGGTCAGTCAGTGTTGAACTTCCTGAAGCACTTCAGGCAGTCAGCGGTCCCCCTGAAACAATTCAGAGGCTCCTGGGCACATGAAAATGGCTTTACGAATGGCATTCACGTTCTGGAACTGACGTCCGTTTTTGTAAACATCCCTTGCCATCCATCCCCAAATGTTCTCAATGGAATTTAGATCAGGGGAACATGCAGGATGGCCTAAAAAGTGAAGTTATTCTTCTGGAAGAAGTCCTTTGTTAGGAGGGCATTGTGAACTGTAGCATTGTCCTGTTGAAAGACCCAGTCATTACCGCACAGACGAGGGCCCTCAGTCAAGAGGGATGCCCACTGCTACATGTCCACATAGCCAGCCGCCATTTGACGGCCCTGCACAAGCTAAAGCTCCATTTTCCCATTGAAGGAAAAAGCACCCCAGATCATGATGGAGCCTCCAACACTGTGCCACGTAGAAAACATCTCCAGTGGGATCTCCT
>NC_079905.1:23778520-23799941 GCF_024868665.1 Triplophysa rosa | reverse complement strand
TGCCCAGTGGCCGAAGCCCTAGCCTGAGTGACGTCCCAACCGGACCGGGGGTGGGTCACTCAGGATCTCCTCGTCCCGTCCAGACATGGAGACCAGGTTTTGCCTGGGATGCCGTAACGTGCCCCTTCCCCTGGGAAGTCCGCCAGGAGGCAGGGGAGTTGTTGTCAGAGCCTTAGCTCCGAGAACAAGTCCTGGTTAGGCCAAAGGGGCGTAACTAGTACCACTTGATGCTCCTCTTCCCTGGCCTTGCACAGGACCTGTGCAATGAGGCTCACTGGGGGGAAGCGTACTTCCGCTTGTCCCGCGGCCAGCTGTGCGCAAGGGCATCCGTGCCAAAGGTTGCCTCGGACAGGGAGTACCAAAGCGGACAATGGGTGGAGTCCGGGAGGCAACAGGACCACCTGTGCCTGGCCGAACTGCTCCCAAATGAGCCGGCTGCGCGGGATGGAGTCGCCACTCTCCGCGAGGCGTCGACTGACGAGAGAGCGCATCGGCTGTCTGGTTCAGGACGCCGGGATGTGTGTGGCTCGCAGGGAACTGATCACCTGCTGACTCCAGAGGAGGAGGGCTATACGCCCATAGGTGGCGCCTCTTCTCGTCCTGGTGCTCTTCTCGGCGAGAAGGCCCGCGGAGATGCTCGGTCGGCTACGAGCTGTCCCTTCCTCAAGAGAGACTGGGGAGTAACCTCTCCCCCTCCAAACTGGGAATGTATGTAGCCGCTACGGCCGCTCATCATGACCCAAGTGCTGGGTAGCCTCTGGGACAGCACGACCTGGTCATTAGGTTCCTAAGGGGCGCGAGAGGGTGACCACCTTGTCCGCGGTCCGTACCCTCTTGCGACCTAGGTAGCGGGCCTCAAGAGGCCCCTCCCCCTTAGAGCCTCTCGGGGTTGCCGCTCTTTCTCAGTCTTGATAAAGACGGCTTTCCGCATGGCGCTCACCTCCAAGAGGGTAGGGGATCTGTAAGCACCCTCCGTGTCCACAGATTGCCTTGAACTCGGGGCTGTGATTCTCACATTATTGTGAGACCCCGCCCCGGCTACGTGCCCACCCGAGAGACCAGGTGGTGAACCTGCAGGCACTCCCCACCGGGGAGGAATACCCAACCTATCCGTGTTGTTTCCAGTACGCGCACGGCGCCTCTACTTGGACCGCACGCAGAGCCCAGAATCTCTGAGCAGCTCTTTGTCTGTTTCGGAGGTCAGTAGAAGGGAGGGCTGTCTCCAAACAGAGGCTGGCGCACTGGATCGTGGATGCCCTCGTTAGGGCATACCGATCTCTATTCGCCCCTGCCCGTTGGGAGTGCGGCACACCCCTCATGGGCACTGGCTCAGGGCGCCTCTATGGCAGACATCTGCAGAGCTGCGGGTTGGGCTATGCCCAACAACTCCGTGAGGTTCTAATACCTACGCGCGTAACCGGTGTCAGCCCGCATCCTGGCATGCCGTAGGACCAGCAGCCGGTAGGGCGTACGCCTGCGAAATCCCTTCCCACTTCCTTAGGGGGATCAGCGGCTATTACGCCTCCCTTCTTTCCCCACTGGGTAAAGAACAGGCATTCCATCCATTACTAAGCACCCTCCTGAGGGCAGGCTGGGCAGAGCAGCCCTGCCTCCTTAGGCCGGGGAACAGTTGAGTTATCTATCACATAGCTCTAACCGGACCTAGTGGTAAACACCCCAACCCCCCCTCCCTGTGGGCGGTTCCGTCTTATGTATCCTCATGAATGGTTCCCACCTCGGCATCACATGACCTCCCTAGGTGGACTCCCACCTTGCGGTTAACTTCTGCAGTCCGCACATTTTCCCATGAGTTCTCCCCTGATGGTGAGACCATGTGGTCTCTCCACTAATTCCTCCCTATGGTAGGATGGTGCTCTCTGTAGCATTTTTTCCCCAGGGGGGAATAATGCTTACCCAGTGGCCCTTACGGTTCCGGGCGGCTTCTCGCTGTTAGAGAATCAGGGCCTCCGCCCGTGACGGCCGGTGGCAGGGGCTTCCCACCTTTTTCCAAAAAGCTCTGGGACCCCCTACCTCTCCACTGGACGGTTTCAATTTCACGCTAGCGCTCACGTCTGACTCGCCCAGGCCAGTCAGCATCACTCCGCTAGAGATTGTGACGCGGCACAGCGCTGTGGCGTTTTCCATAGGAACCCCATCTGTCGCCTCGACACAACGTCGCATGACCTCCCTAGGTGGACTTCCACCCTGCGGTTAACTCCTTCAGTCCGCACTTTTTCCCATGAGTTCTCCCCTGCTGGTGAGACCATGTGGTGTCTGCACTAATTCCTCCCTATGGTAGGATGGTGCTCTCTGTAGCGTTTTTCCCCCAGGGGGGATCAATGCTTACCCAGTGGCTATACGGTACCGGGCGGCTTCTCGCTGTTAGAGAAACAAGGCCGCCGCCTGTGAGGCCGAAGGCAATGGCCTTCCCACCTTTCAAGAAAGTTCTAGGTCCCCCTACCTACCCTCTGGTAGGTTACAATTTCGCGGTAGCTCTCGCAGCTGACACACCCAGGCTAGTCACCGTCGCTTTGCTAGAGATTGTGACAGGGCACAGTGTTATGGCATTTTCCATAGGAACCCCATCTGTCGGTTCGACACAACGTCGAGAGACCGACAGAAAGGGAATGTCTCGGTTACGGATGTAACCTCGGTTCCCTGATGGAGGGAATGAGACGTTGTGTCCTCCTTGCCACAACACGTGCTGTCCACTGCAGCAGTCGTGAGAGGTTTCAGGCTCCTCAGAACTAAGGTGAATGAATGAGGCACGCCGTCTCCCTTTTATACCCGAATATCCGGGGGCGGAGTACGGCATGCAAATTTCATTCTCCAATTTTCATTGGCCTTTTCTAAGAAGTCGGAAGCGATTGGTTCTCAGGGACGAACCCCATCTGTCGGTTCGACACAACTTCTCATTCCCTCCATCAGGGAACCGAGGTTACATCCGTAACCGAGACGTTACATCCGTAACCAAGACGTTCTTTCTGGAGTGGTCCTGTTCTTTGTATTAGCATGGGTTGAGCACTCCTTTTGTTCTGTGTTTTCTGATGTATCTGTATGGCTTTGTTTGCAGGGATTTGCTTCCTCTTTTTCCACCATATGTTTTAAGGTGTGGAAGGTCTGTTCAAAGTTTGTTAGGGCAGCACTGTTTCCCTCTACCATTACGGTTGCATTTTTGTAGAAGTTTGTTGTCAGATGTCTGTTCTCTGGGTCTTTTTCTGAGTCCTCATATATACACAGTTGTCTGCCTTTGCAGATTCCATGTTTGGTATGATATTGGAATAATGTGCAGAAAGCTGTGTGCCAAACAGTTGGGCCTTCTGTGTAGAAGAGTATATTTGTTGTGAAGGTTTTGCCTTTACTGTTTGAAGTGTCTTTAAACAGTGTCTCTGGATTTTCTTTCTGTGTTTTGAGTTTGTGTTGTTGTCTGCTCTTCTCAGACTGGATGTCTAGGGGGTAGGAGAAGGCGTGAGCTCCATTCACCATTGCTGATGTTGCCATGATGGTGCAGTTCACAGGTCGTTGGTATTGAAATGAATAGCTCAGGTAATCCAATCAAGAGGTGTGAAGTCCATCGATCCTCTTTTGTTATTGAAAGTTGCTTTGGAATTCTAGAGCTTCAGAGTGCTAGAGGGCTCTATCAAGTGGAAAGTTGGACGTCTTTGTTGGTTTGAAAGTGACCTATTGAAAGTGACCTATTAGTGACCTGTTAGTCAGATATGGTGACCCATACCCGAAATGTGACCTCTGCTTTTAACCCATCCAGAGAGTAGTGAACACACGCACAGCAAGTCATGAACTTGTTGTCACTGTTGTTTATCATTTCAGTTAAATCCTTTTTTCAGAACAATCCTTATTGATAATCCAGTAAAGTTTGGGAGTAGTTCCTTTTCCAGTAGGTTTTGTGCATTTCCTTCTTAAGTCTTGTTAAATGGTCCATTCCAGTGTGACGAAGGTCCTTCTATGTAGTTTCCACAAGGTTTCTTTCTTTTTATAAGTATTTCTCCTAATTTGTCATATAATTTTTAAATTTTTAGAGTGAACTTGTGTTCACTATCGCATTTTTTGTTAATTTTGTCTTTTTTCTTAGGTTTACCTCATCTTGGAAGAAAGAAACTCAAGAAAGTTCAGGAGCTCATGTTGTGCATGACCCCCCTCTCTCTCTCTCTCTCTCGCTCTCTCTCTCGCTCGCTCGCTCGCTCTCTCTCTCTGAATCACATGCATCCTGCATGCATGTTACCTTTTACAGGTTTATATGTTTTTGATGCAATATTATAACCTGGGCATATGAATTTAAAGAATGACCCGGACGGATAAATCATTCATAATTAACCCCGCTGTATCCAGTTTTCATCTCATAGTAGAAAAATGGTAAATATATTTCACACTGTTGTCAAACCGGGTGAAACTGAGAAGCTGAATGAGCTGTAGTTTTGTGATGTGATGTTATTTGTCACACATTGGGATTTTGAAATATTCAAGATTTCCCATGACATTTCACAGGGTGGAAAGAGAAGACAAACAGCATCTGGGCGGAATAAATCACACTATAGCACCTGGCAACAAAGGCATAACTAAAGGTGCAGTTTAACATCACTGAGATTCAAACATATTTAGCCATAAAGCTAAACATAAAGCTTTGTCAACACTACCGTTACACTCCATAATAACAAAACTGTCTTTGCTGCTGAAATATATTATATTATAGGGAAATGAATATAACATTACAGGAGAAATGTGCAACAAAGAAATAACTGGAAATTGTACAGACAAGATTATTGTCATGTAAACAGTATGGAGAGAAACAGAAAAATATACTGTAGAATTAAAAGCATTTAGACAGATGGAATGAGAAAAGAAACGATCCTCACTCCTTGACATGGACTGGAAAGCTCTGGCTTGCAGTTTAAAGCCGGTGAACAGACAGTTCTCCATGGACAGAGCTTTGATGTGACAGCCAAGAAATAATCAACATTCACAGTTAGTTGATTTCATTAGTTTCACACTCTTCCATTCTCCAGCTCAAAGCTTCATTTGCACTCTTTATGAGAATAAAAATGTGTGTGTCACTGATCTGTAATAAAGAATGGGATTTCTCATGACGTCATTGCATTGAAGCCACCGCACTTATAGTATAAATTTGTATACATAATCATTGTGTTGTTGTATTTTGGCTACAGGAGTTCTGGACTGGAAGAAATGTAAATGAAAATAAATTGTCTTCTGGTCTTTATAAAAATCATCCAGGTCCTACACTTTTTTTCTTTCTCATCATCATCATCTTCTATGGCTGTGCAAAATTACTCCATCTCCACTCCGACCATGTGGAAATAATGCAGCCAATCACAGTGCAGATGATATAAACAGAGAAATGAAGATGAAATTAAATGTCCGATACAATGTCTTCAAGGAAGAACGTAGGTGCACCTCGGTGTGTCTGGACAGGCAAACTAGAAAGCAAACTTTGGCAAGCACATGATTGTCTACATTTATTCACTTGGCAGACGCTTTTATACAAAGAGATCTATTTGATGTGTCGTCTGAAAATTACCATAACTGCACTGAAAAGGAAAAACAGTGGACCAGTGTTGGGCATGTTACTTTAAAAAAGTAATTAGTTATAGTTACTTTTCACAAATAGTAACTGAGTTACATCATTATGAAATTAACTAATTACCAAGGAATGTAACTATTGCGTTACCTTTTAAAAAATGTTCAAATGTCAAATAACTTGGATGCCCCCAATATTAAATGTGTTAAATGAATGAAATGGAAACTAAATGGAATAAAGTATTTTTATAAAACATTGTACACTAATCTACACTGTTTTAATGTTGCTATGGGACAATGTGAGAGACACCTATTCAATTCAATATTTGATATATTATTATTGTAAACATTATCATTACTATAGGCTCTGTTAATAAATGCAGAAAATATGCAATTAATTTTTATGCTTTATGTTTATTTTGCATTTACAAAAATATTGATTGTTGCTTGTTTTTACACATGTATTACCTTTAATAATAGGGGTTAAGTTATATTATGATTTTTTGCTTTACGCTTGGAATGTGTCAGGTCCCGGGTCTGATCACCTGTTTGTTTTGTCCTGTCTTTTAAATGTTAGTGTTTGTCTAGAGAGTTTGACAGCTCTCCGTGTGCTGGGTGTTTGTGTGTAGACCCCGCTTTCCTGGTTATCCTCATCACGGCACACCTGTTCTCACTCACGCTAATTTCATCACACCGGTTTCCACTCCCGCTATCTATTCTCTCCCTATTTAATCTCCTGCATTCTCTTGTTCCTTGTCAGTCCGTTAGTTTACTAACCCCTTGACTTCCAGTTGTGTAGATTCTAGTCTTGTTACTAAACCTAGTCTTGTCTTGTCTTGTCTAGCTTCTAATTATTCTTGTTCGTCCAGGCTCCAGAGCTCTTTGCACCCTGCCTGGTGTCCCTCTGTTTCCCCAGATCAGTGCTGGTTTGGCGAGATCTCTCCCTCTCCCACAGAGGATCCGATTCTCTCTCCGGGACCTATTCGGGAGGATTACCACTCACCCTCGACGTTGTTGCAAGGGTGTTCTGATTCCGGGGTGGTTGCACGGAACATTTCAAGGACTCTTCCTTCGTGGTAGTTGCACAGAACATTTCAACGACTCTCCCTTCGGGGTAGTTGCACAGAATGTGCCAATACTCTCCCTTTGGGATTCTGGCAACAGACTCAGTATCACGCGAACCCAGTCCATCAAGACTCTTGAACTGTTCAGGTTCCCCTTAACTAGCTCCCCGATCACTTCCCGGCTGAGCGCTCAAGCCCTGTCCCATACTTTTTTTACCTGTTTTTCATTGTGTGTTGTTTCGCTGCCATTGCTTGGAATAAACCTTTTTTGACCCTGCTTCTGACTCCTGCCCTTACTACCCCATAACAGAATGAAACAATGTTATTAAGTTACTAATTATTAATATGTGTGCATGGAAGTTGTTATGGATGGTTGTTAACCTGTGTGTATGTTTTATCAAGTAAACGAAAGTAGTAAAACAATTATGTATTAGGTTAGAAATGTTTTATTGTAAAATGTAGTGTAGCAAAAGAAGTACATATTTCAGACTAAAAAAAGATGAGCACAGCGGAGACGAGCCATGCCAAGAGCAAAAAGGAGATGCAGATCGTATCGAAGACGACTTAAAAAGACTGTGGAAGCCTCATTGGCAAAGTTCCAACTGATGACATCAGAGGAGAAATTTCTGTAACTATCAGAAAAATGTTATACCTGATGACTGAATGTATTAGAATTGCTGACATATTATGCATGTGTACACATGTAACCAATTTATGTGTAATTACAATGTCAAGAAATGATCAGACTGCTGTTTGTGAAATTATTGAATCACTGGTTGATTACATTCTTGAGAAAAACATTTTGATGTGTATAAAATACCTACTCTACCTCGATGACCTATGATGTATTTTCTTTAACTCTTTGCGAAATAAAAACACACATACCCTTAAACATCTGTGTTATTCTTTTGTGGAGACTGGTGCTGTAATATGTCTGCAGAACAACTGAAAAATACACGCCTTCAAACCCTTGTTATTTAGGAGGTAAAAAACATTTTAAAAATGCTGTTTTAAAAGAAACGGGTGTTCGTTTAACTGATAAAGAAGTATCAGATTGGCTCGCCGGTGAGGATACTTACACATTACACAAAACTGCTCCTCTAAAATACAAAAGGAATCGGGCTTTTGTCTATGGTGTCGACATTGTCACGGTTTGCGCAGGGAACAGACAAAATAAGCAGGTAATCAGAAGGATATCTTTAATCCACGACGGACTCAGGGAAAACACAACACCAAAACATTCAATACTGGACAATGAAACAACCAAAGAAGATAACTTATATAACACAGATAATGAGACATAAACTGGTGACTAGGATAAACTAATAATGTTCAAATGATGGGGATCAGGTGAGATGGTGAAAAGGATTATGGGAAGTGTAGTCCAGTTGTAAGTGAGGGCAGACGGTGGATTGTGACAGAACGCCCCCTCCCGAAAAGGCGCTACCTCGCGCCGTAACAGATCCAACAGAGTAGGGCGGGTGGGGGTTCAGGAGGAGGACGGAGCTTGGTGGAAGACAGGTGAGGACAGGCAGACAACCAGAAGAACCAAGGGGGTGTAGATGGGAGAAGGAGCCAGCGTGGAGACAGAAGGGGACCGGAGCAGGATGAACCAGCGGGAATCCAAACCACTACCGTGATGGTGATCGCCGAAGGAGCCGATGGAGGATGGCACCATGGAGGAGGAGAGGCTGACGACGTCAAGAAGCTGACTGACAGAGGCGACCCAGGTGGAGGTGGAGTCTGAGGCGGAGACAGAAAGCCGATGAGCCAGGGTGACACCGAGGATCCAGCGGGACCCGGCGGAACCGAAGTCGCACTCGACCGAGGCGGAGGCGGAGACCTGGGAGTCCGCGGCGAGGCCGGATCGACTGACGATCAAGGAGTAGTCGACGGGAGGGAGAAGGCCAACAGAGCTGACGGGACGGAGCGACGAGGCGTAGCAAGAGGAGCAGAGTCCTTAGGCGAAGGCGGCTCGCCGACCGACCCAGACGGATCCGGAGGGAGGAGGGAGCCAGGCCGAGCCAGTGGACGACCGGGCGATGATGCAGACATGGGAGGATGAGGCTGAGGGGACGTCACGGGGTCGATGGGCCAAGGTGGAGTCTGGGGTTCAGAGGCTGAGGATGGAGACTGAGGATCCTTCTGCCATGCAGCTGATGCTGACTGGTAGACCCATGGCGATCCCTCACCACCGATTGATGGCTGAGGGTGAGACGAGGGGCTGCCAGGATGTAGCTGCTGCCGTGGTGCTGTTGGCTTGGGACGAGGAGTTTGGAGAGGGAGGGTGGGTGGGTGTTCCGATCTTCTTGGGGTTTCTAGGGACATGTGTGCGGCCCAGACACACCATAATGCGACTTCCAGAAGCGGAAGCGCCAGGGGTAGAGGAGCTACCTCCGTAGAGGTAGCAGGGCAAACAGGCAGTTCAGATCCCCCAGGCAGTAAGCAAGGTTCTTCCCAATCTACCCACGAGTCCAATAGATTCTCCTCTTTAGCGGGCTCTGGCAGCTTTTGAAGGCTGGGCGGGACCGGCTCACGGATCTCTGGCAGGCCGGACAGGACCGGCTCGCAGATCTCTGGAAGACCGGACGGGGCTGGTTCGAGGATCTCTGGAAGTCCGGGCGGGACCGGCTCACGGATCTCTGGCTGTCCCGACGGGTCCAGCTCGGAACGGGCTTGGAAGCCGAGTGGGAACGGCTCGGAACAGGCTTCGAAGTCGGGCTGGATCGGCTCGGAACTGGCTGGAGAGGCGTGTCGGCGTCCTCGCCGTTTTCTATGACGATGAGGTTTTGCGGAGGAGTGCGGAGCGGATATCGAGCGAGTCAGAGCTAATCCCCCTCTCTCCACTGGTTCTGGATGACGACCGCTCAAGTCCTCCTCGGCATCCCCAACGCGGAAGTTTGAGCCCATCACTTGGAGGACCTGGTTAATGAAGTCCTCCAGCGAGGAATCTTCCGCGAAGGGGAGCACGAGAAGGGCGAGCAGATCATCATCCAGACCAGTCAGAAATATATTATTCAAAAAAGGATCGCTCCAACTCACCCGATAGCTCAACTCCACAAATTCCTCCGCGTACCTTTCAAGAGGTCGTCCAGCCTGTCGCATCTCCTGTATTGCCATGTCTGCCTTGAGGACATCGGCTAGTCCTGGTGGAAGCGTTGGCATCTTGAATTTTGGGTCCAGTATTCTGTCACGGTTTGCGCATGGAACAGACAAAACAAGCAGGTAATCAGAAGGATATCTTTAATCCACGACGAACTCAGGGAAAACACAACACCAAAACATTCAATACTGGACAATGAAACAACCAAAGAAGAGAACTTATATAACACAGATAATGAGACATAAACTGGTGACTAGGATAAACTAATAATGTTCAAATGATGGGGATCAGGTGAGATGGTGAAAAGGATTATGGGAAGTGTAGTCCAGTTGTAAGTGAGGGCAGACGGTGGATTGTGACAGACATGCAGTTCCAGGCCGATCTAGTTGACATGTCCGCATATGCCAAGGAAAATGACAACAACCATTTTCTGTTGACATGCATAGATCTGTTTAGTAAAAATGCATGGACACGTGTGTTAAAAAACAAGACTGGTGTAGAAGTTGCTAAAGCTTTTGAATCCATACTGGAAGACGATCATATTCCGGAGAAGGTACAGATGGATAGAGGAAAATAATTATTTAACAAACATTTTCAAAACCTAACAAAAAAGTATAACATTACATAGTGTTGTTGAACGGTTTAATAGAACCTTAAAAGGCAGAATGTGGAGGTATTTAACAGCGACAAACTCAAAACGCTATATCGGTATACTTCAAGACATAACGCAAGGGTACAACACCAGCTATCACAGGAGCATCAAGATGAGGCCGATGGAGGAAATTAATCTGTGGTACTGCATAATTTAAACGGTGATAGCAGACCTCGCTGTGTCAAACATCCATTTAAATACAAAGTTGGTGATGTTGTTTGAATTTCTAAAGTTAGAGGGCCATTTGCCAAAGGTTATGAGGAATGATGTTTTATTAACAAAGTTCGGGAGGGGCACGTGCAAACAATTACGCAGCTGCAAGCCATTAGCCATCACGTCTCCCGTCCTACCAAATCAAGAGCAAACTCTATAAATAGTTAAATCACCTTACCTCCTTCACTCTACAGTTTTGCAATATTCAAGCAAAATGTCTGAGAAAGAATACTCATCCAGCGATGATTCCTCGACCGACCAGGATATTCCAGCAAACACAGCAGCCACTCAAAGCAACAGCGGAAGCCAAAAAGCCACTACCAAGGCAGCAGATCCAACACGAGGCCGACAATCTTCCCGCACCCCGAAGCGCCGAGGGACCCAAACGTCTTCTCCTCCGCCATCCAAGGGTTCGAGGTCGTCAACTTCCTCGTATGTTTCAGCTACCCGTTCTGTCCCGGACATCAACAAATGGATCGTCCTAAGCCTTAGACAGGCCCTGTCTACCGCCAATGTCCCGTTCTCCAAAAGGCTGAACAAAGCGGAAATGTACAGCCTGTACACAGCCAGCCAAACCGGAGAGCCAACTGACATGCCAACGACTTCAAAAGCCGGCGACAAAACCAGTCGGACCCGCAGCAACACGCTTCCTCATCGCAAACGCCCAAATAAATCGGGGAAAAGACGCAGATCCCCAAGCAGACTCCGGAGACCATCGGCCAGTCTAGGCCACTCCCCCGATCAAGACGGTCCCAACTCTCAACCTTCTCCAGGATTCTCCGGGTCCCTCACTTCCACCGGCGACAGGCGGGACCAAAGCCGCCTAGGCAGCGCGAGCATGCGATTGCCAGCGGCCATCTCTTTCCCACCATCTTTTGCTCTCCCCCAAGACATTTTTTTCCCTGGCCAATGGCCCGCAGCCCCAATGCCAACTGCTAGCGTGAGGCTGCCCCTGCTACCGGCACAGGCGCAGGCCCAGGCCTTCACATATTCCTCCTCCCCTCCCCCCTTTTCTTTTCCTGTCATCTCAGCTCCCGGAGCCGCCCCAAGCTTGAGGCTGCCTCCGTTTGTAGCTACATCACACACCCTCCCCAGCTCTCGCTCTACCTTTACTCTTTCCTCCGCTACTCCTCTGCCAATCCCACTGAACGCTCCAGCCTTGGAACCTCCCCCAGTCGCCAGCAGCATCAGAGCACAGATCATCGCAGGTGCAGATATCGATCTCTTTTCTCTCCTGTCCCCAATTTCACCACTCACCGACCGCCAGATCGATTGCGACAAATTTTCAGTTACCTTAAAAAACACGGCACATAATCATTCACGTTTGTTATCTTTCACAGAATTCACTATCGCTTTTAACAGGTACACCGAGATCATATGTACCGAATTCCCTCACAGGCGTCGAGAGCTCAGCGACTACCTCACAATAATAGCTGAACTCGCACTTTCTTACGGAGGCACCCACTTCTATACCTATCACAGAATGTTCTCAGCAAAATGCGCCATCAGGCATTGGACACTGAGCTACACAATCGAATATTCCTAGGTTGCCACAATATATCCTGCGCAGTCTGTAAATCACTCACCCATTCTACCACCGCCTGCCCATCCATCAACCCGTCCATCCCTCCCATTCCCGAGCCGCAGCAGCCCAAATCCACAAGCTACGTCCCGAGCAACTGTCCTGCACCACCAACCACTCACCCAACCCAACGTCACTATGCAAAAAAACAGGTCTGCATCAGTTTTAACCATAACATATGTACAAGACAGCGCTGCCGGATTTTACATGTTTGTGATTACTGTGGCGGTGCGCATGACCGCATCATATGTCCAGTGCACAAAGCTTCAAATAAACACGCAAAAACTTACCTCATGACTCCTGTGAACGTTTCTCAATTATCCTTTGAATTATCTCAACACCCTGACACTAACTTCAAAGGTTTTTTATTGTCCGGCCTCACACACGGCTTCAATCCTGGTATCGAAAGCCTCCCATCCCAGAACATAATCTGCGCTAACCTACAATCAGCGCTCGCCAAACCACAAACAGTCGACCTACTAATCAAAAACGAAATCGATTCGAACTGTATGATCGGCCCATTTTCGGAACCACATTTCCAGAATTATTCTGGTCGTCTCTGCCCTCGTAGAAAATCAAAATTGCTCGAAATGTGAATTACTGTCCATTCTCGGTCATTTAAACTTCGCCATGCGCATCATACCGCAAGGTCGCCCATTTATCTCCCACCTTCTCTCTCTAGCTTCTTCCGTCCATGCCCTCAAGGACCGGATTTCCCTAACCAGATCGTGCCGCAATGAGCTGAGTTTGTGGATAGCCTTCCTGAAACAATGGAACGGCATCTCTTTTTTTTTTACAACGATATGATTTCGTGCCCCACCGACATCCAACTATTCACCGACGCTGCGCCCTCTGTCGGTTTCGGAGGATATTAGCAATGTTGCTGGTTCGCATCCACGTGGCCCCCCCAGCTGCTAAGTCTTTCCCAATCTTCCTTTCCTCGGCCCTGTACGAATTATACCCCTTAGTCGTCGCAGCTTTTTTGTGGGGGAAAGAATGGTCAACCAACAGCATCATGGTGCACTGCGACAATGAAGCAGCCGTGCAATGCATTAACAAAGACCGTTTCCATTCCCCCGCACTAATGCCTTTCTTAAGACGATTAATTTGGATATCAGCTCGTGACCAATTTATCATAACCGCAAAGCATGTCCCCGGGTCAAAAAATCAAATAGCTGACTCCTTGTCCCGTTTTGCTTTTCAGAAGTTCAGGCGGCTGGCACCAGAAGCGGAACAACTCCCCATCCCAGTACCTCCCTATTCAGAGTTAATATTCCCCTAGATCATCCAATAAAGCCCCTCCTCGATGCCTCCCTCACCCACATCATACAATCCGTCTCCCGCAGGACCCTACAATCATACCTCACCGCTTGGAATTGCTTTAAATCTTTTCACGCAGGATACAACTTATCATCCCCAGATTTTTCCTTGCTTGCAATCACTTCATTCATATCTTACTTGGACATTTAAAAAAATCGGCTTACAATTTTTCCACAAACTAGCATACGGATCACTTTCAACCCATATAGCCAACCCGCAGACCTTGATGCTCCTAAAAGGCATACAAAGAGCCCATCCCTCCCGCCCTGACCCCAGACAACCAATAACGTTAGAAATCCTAACCAAGTGCATTTCTACCCTTCGGCAAGGTTACCACTCCACCCACACCGACCATACACTCGATGCCATGTTCACTTTAGCTTTCTTCGGCTTCCTCAGATGTTCAGAATTCACAAATACGTCCAGTTTTCACCCAAATACCCACCCCACCGTTTCAGATCTCTCCGTACTGGACCACGGAACCATATCTTATTTCATCAAACAGAGCAAAACAGACCAAACAAAGAGAGGACATTTAATTTTCATCTTCAACTTACCATCACCCATACAATCATACCAAACCCTACTAGCTTACCACCAGCTCAGACGTAGCGAGACCCCACTCCCTTCAGACCCACTTTTCATCGACGACTCCAACCGTCCTATCACTCGTTTTTGGTTTCAGAAACACCTCAAATTTGTCTTGCTCAAATCAGGCACTCCAGCAGAGAATTTCTCCAGCCACTCCTGCAGAGTAGGAGCAGCCACCACAGCAGCACAAAAAGGTCTCTCACAACAACAAATCCAAACACTCGGCCGCTGGTCATCAGCAGCCTTCAAGAGTTACATTCGGTCCAACCGCTCTCAAATTAAAGAAGCACACCAAACCCTCATCAAAGAAACACGTTAAAGCCACTCCACCCCCAACCATTAGCCAACCGCCATGTCCAACCCTACACAATTTCCTTACAGACCTCATAGCCATCACACCACAGCGGATTTCTTTTTTCCACTGCCGCTGCAGTTTTCGCTTCAGCAGGAGCCATTCCTCCATCTTTCACATCACCACAACTCTGTCACTCCCGCAGGAGCTCCCTTCCGGGGTGGTCACCGCCTAACGGCTGGAGAGACGGACCTGTAACCACAGGTGCCCGTTCGATCCTCAACGCCAACAGGCAACGACCAAGATACCCGGAGCTAAGCACCCCACCCCACGCACACTCGAGAGCTGCAGCAAACACTGCCCTCCTCCGAGTGCACGCATGCTCACGATGTACAGGGTATAGGTCTCCTCACCCACAAATAGGTCACCCTCACTTCTACACTGCCACAGCAGTGTTGCCCCAGCAGGGGTTTTTATCTTTATTTCCCACTGCCGCAGCAGTGCCGCTCCAGCAGGAGCCTTTATCTGTATTTTCCACTGCCTCAGCAGTGTCACCCTAGCAGGGGCCTTTACCTGTATTTCCCACTGCCGCAGCAGTGCCGCCCCAGCAGGGGCCTTTACCTGTATTTCCCACTGCCGCAGCAGTGCCGCCCCAGCAGGGGCCTTTACCTGTATTTCCCACTGCCACAGCAGTGCCGCCCCAGCAGGGGCCTTTACCTGTATTTCCCACTGCCGCAGCAGTGCCGCCCCAGCAGGGGCCTTTACCTTTATTTCCCACCGCCGCAGCGGTGTCTCCCCAGCAGGGGTCTCTAACTGGGGAGGGGCCTCAGCCGCGACTCTACTCCAAGCCAAGACCAGCAACCCACCGGCCTTAAACTCTGCTATACGCACAATAACGCCCTGCCTTGGCTGCTGTCTGCACTAATTGCATATTTTGGGGGAAGCGCTCTGGGCTCGGGCAAACACCGAGATCAGAGCCCTCGCCCCGGACAAGGGGGAGTGCTCCGGGGTCAAGAGAGAATGCCGACCCCGGAGCCCTCTCCCCGGACAGCACGTCAAATACGCATACAATATTACCTGCTTAATTAAACTGCCGCCTTTTTAATTATTTGCTAAGGTGAATTATTATAACTAAAGGCGAACTCATGAAATGATGTTTTATTAACAAAGTTCGAGAGGAGCACGTGCAAACAATTACGCAGCTGCAAGCCATTAGCCATCACGTCTCCCGTCCTATCAAATCAAGAGCAAACTCTATAAATAGTTAAATCACCTTACCTCCTTCACTCTACAGTTTTGCAATATCCCTCCTCCACCCCGACTCCTCACTATTAAACCCTTTACTCACCCAGGGGGGGGGGGAGCGATCTGGGTTCGGGCAAACACCGAGATCAGAGCCCTCGCCTCGGACAAGGGGGAGCATTCGGCATTCTCTCCCGACCCCGGAGCCCTCTCCCCGGACAGCACGCCAAATACGCATACAATATTATCTGCTTAATTAAACTGCCGCCTTTTTAATTATTTGCTAAGGCGAACGGGTGAAAAACTACACGCAAGCGTTTTTCACCATAACGGCATGTATCCCGCGAGACCCTCCTGTCTACAGATTGAGTGATTACGACGGTAATGTTATCGATGGCGTTTTTTATGAGAAAGAAATACAAAAAATTCTTGTCAGTAAAAACAAGACATTTAAATTTGAAAAAATTCTAGCCAAGAAGAAGCATGGGTGCAAAACATTATTGCTGGTACAATGGCTCGGATGGCCTGCGAAATTTGCATCATGGATTGATCAAAAAGAATTGGGGGATGTACAGATACCATAAAACAAAATGACCTGCCTAGAGTGCATCCATTTGTGTAAAAACCTACCATGGCTGAGGTGGGGTTTTATGTTACGTTCCCCTGCAATGCATCTTCATCTGTTTATCCGGAGAATAAAATATCTAATTTTACAACCCTTTTAGCGAGAACTATCCAGTGTCATGGTACACATTTAATGAGGATGCAGCGTTTATTTTTTACCATGATGGTACAACAACAACATATAGTGATAAACACCCTGCTAAAGACAAAGAGATTGAGATTTTCATTAACAGAGATCCAAATATATCAAACACACTTTACAGAATAAAGTCTGGCTACTACGATGACATTGTTTTCTTGATCAGGGAGATCAACACATACCTGCCATCGGGGGTGAGTTTTGGTTTTGACCACTTTAAAAACAAGGTGTTTCTGAAAGGACCGCCGAAGACATCATTGAAATTTTACGGAAAGCTAGCTATTATTTTAGGATTAAAACAGGGGATTGCTATAGAAACTACTGACCAGACTGTGACATATGCACCCCATCAAGCAGACATAAATGGAGGATTCTACACCATGTATATACTGTATACACAGATATATTAGAATATCAATCAGTTGGTGATTATTATGTCCCACTATTAAGGTGTGTCCATATCGAAGGTGAGAGTAACAAGGCTAATTGTGTTAGATACGACCGACCGCATTACATTTCGGTTAATAAATCTTCCATCACCGAGATAAGTATACAAGTGAAAGACGATCAAACTCAAGACGTACGTTTCAGTTACGGAAAGGTGTGCGCTAAACTACACTTCAGATCCGTGAAACAGTGCGTTTTTTAAGAAGTCAATTGGAAAATGGTGTATTTCAACAACCATAATGCTGACCCCATGCGTTACGTGGCCTATTATCATAATCAGGCAGGCAATGGACTCCTCGGTTACACAAGGGGTGGGGTAATGTATGGAGCTTGTTTGGGAGGCCTTTTTCGTGGCCTCTTTAGAATGGCCGTACCCTTACTAAGACGTGGATGTAGCATAGCCAAGCCGCATCTTAAATCAGCGGCAAAAAACATACTAAGTGATGTTGTTAGTCATTCATTATCGCATTCTTTTAATAACAACAACACCCGAGACGGATCGGGGTTAATGGTAATGCGGAGTGAGTGGCCAAACACAGAAGAAAACAAAACAACATCCGAAGAAAACGTCAGTTGTAAAACGCAAGTGCAAGGGTACACCAAAAGGTGCTGCAGCAAAAACACGAAAGAGATCTGTTAAAACAATATTTTAAATCATGGCCTTACTACACATCTTGTCAGAAGAGTGTTTAAAAACCGAACTGGACCTGTTTACAGTACCACTAACACAAACCGCTATATAGAAGTGCCCCCTTTATCTGCGATTTCAGACTCGACCCCTTTGGAATTTTTCATTGCTGGGACTGGTGAGGATTATGTGGATCTAAACAACACATTGTTATTTTTACGTCTCAAAATCACTAATGCCAATGGTACAGATATTGCAGACGGAGCCCCGGTTGGACTTATTAATTACCCAGGAGCAACAATATTTTCACAATCGATGTATCGCTTGGGGATCGTCTTATATCGCAGAGCTCTAACACATATCCTTATCGCTGCATAATAGAATGTCTTATCAATTATGGTAAAGATGCCCTGGAAACACTTTTCTCTGCTGGACTCTTTTACAAAGACACAGCGGGGCATATGGATGCTCCAGACCCTGCAGGGGGAAATCGTGGTCTGACAAAAAGAGCTGCCTTTACCAACGCCAGCAATGTGGTCGAGCTCTTCACACCCTTTCACAGCGATATTTTCTTTCAAGAAAAGCTGATGCTTAATGGAGTGGACATTAAAATTCGGATGACCAGAGGTACAGATGAATTTTGTTTGATGAGGAGTGACGATGTAGCCTATAAACTAAACATTCTGTCAGCATCGCTATTTGTGAAAAAAGTGTCAGTATCACCAGCTGTAAGGTTGGGACATAAGGTTGGCACAAGCACTGCTCTCAACCACCACCAAGTATCCCATCGACAGAGTATGCCTGAAAAATAATTCCATACCAATTGGATCGAGGGTCTGCACTCAAGAAAACCTATTCTTAGGAACTCTACCAAAATCTATCGTACTAGCGATGGACTATAATGATGCTTTTGTAGGAGCATATGATAAAAACCCCTTTGCGTTTAAAAATTATGATTTAGAATTCTTAGCCGTCTATGTTGCGAAACAAAAACATTATTAGTAGCCATAAGGAAGAGTTGTGTAATCAGGGAGAAGCTGTCGTTTGTTATAAACAACCCTAAACCTTTTTACAACTAACTTGTTTTTCTGCGTAAACTTCTTTTTATTTCTGACAATGCTATCTGTGTGAGCCAGGATGTGTTGAGTGCTGGCAGACGATATCACAAAGCTGTCAACAAGTCCAATTAAAGAGTCCAGTGTGATGACTTGTGTGAATTCAGCGTTATACCGTCTGCATGGATGTACTGTACCAAAGCGACTTTGTCAGACACAAACATGAAATATTTGACCTCATACTGACAGCCAAAGATGAAGTGAGAAAATCTGTCTCACATTGCAAAAGCATGCAATTAGGCATATTCTCTTGGAGGGAGAACCGCCCCCACAACGAATTAAGCAGCAATTTGTTAATTGAGCGTTGTGGGGGGTTATGACAAATCTTTTGAGGATCGAGCTGAATACCTTCTTTCTGGAGATAGTCATCAATATAGGTCTGTTTGTCTTCCTCTGTCATGACATGTGAGGGATAACCTGATGCCTGTTGCTTAAACTGCAAAAATGTTTTCACATATTCACAAAACAGATTGTCAGACCTTTGTGGAAAATGCCATACCTCATCAATCCTCAAAACTACATAGTTTTTCTCAATAGCCTTTAACAATTCAAGGCTGAACCATGTCCCAGAAATTGCTCTTTCCTCATCTGTGTGCGTACAAGGCATGACTTTGCTTTGCTCCTCTGCACAGGTGCGACAAGGTTTTTGAAAATCCTTGAAGATTATTTCAGGATGGCCAATTGGGTAGGGTCTTCGAGACTGAACAAAAGGATACAGGCTGGTGAAAGAAAACATACATAATCGTCTGTCCCTCTGCAACTTTGTGGTATAACTTATAAGCATTTGTACGGCCTCCAAAAAAAAACATCACGTGGTTTCAATCTTTCAGGAGCAGAGTAAGTGGACATAAAATTAACCACATCAGGGTCAGTTTGCTTAAGCTCCCGCCAGCGACACTCCCACATGACCTCAACATCAAGACTGTAGCCATTTCTCAAAAGCTCAAGCCTGTCATTAAACATTTTCAAGTGTATTCCAAAAGGAATTTTGGACTGGGGATTTATGTAATCAGGTCTGAAACAACAGCTGTGGCCATGGAAAAGCAGCCCGCAAAGTCTAAAGCTTTCCTCACACCAGATTGTTCGTAATAGCCATCAACAAAGAAACCTCCAAACTTCATTTCACCATGATTCAAAGCGTGGTGTATGTCTACATCATGTGTCTTTTTCACATATTCAAGCCACTCGATCGAAACATTCGAGAATG
The DNA here is from genome assembly GCF_024868665.1 of Triplophysa rosa. Lineage (NCBI taxonomy): Eukaryota > Metazoa > Chordata > Actinopteri > Cypriniformes > Nemacheilidae > Triplophysa > Triplophysa rosa. The sequence goes on along the minus strand of NC_079905.1, from coordinate 23,780,172 downwards.
TCTTGTGCTGACGTATGTATGCTTTATTGTGAGTCAGTGCTAATGTGTTAGGGGTGAGAAAGTGAGACTTGAAGACACCCATACAACAGGATGCTAAAATCGTAAAGCTGAATGGGTCTAACTGTGTACAATCAATGAACTCACTCCAGTACTTAATGCAAGCCACACGAAGTAAAACAACATCATTCATGCAGTACAAACCAATCTCTTCTCTGCAGTCAAAGACCTTCCCTTCAAGTGTGTCATACCACTGATCAAACTTTACCCTGGCACTGTCTGACATTTTCGAATAGCCGTAGTGATGTTTGGAAGGGTAAGACCCTACATAGTTTTGATTCTCTACCCTATTGAAGAGATGGGGGAAGTAACCCTTCTCTGTGGTTGTCCAATTAAATGCTGCAGGTGTCTTTGCTAGGGCCATTGGCATGAAAGAGAAACTATCAATGTAACGCTGGCTGAAAACGTCGTCATACATGAATGTCAACCTACAACCCTGCATGATTATATTGAGTATGAGTCCCTGACTGCAGAAATATTCTAGGATTAAGAAATTATCAAAACCGGCACCATTGTGGGCCACAAATGTATAGTTTTTATATTTTGGCCGTCTAAACTTGCGGATGAACTGTTCGATACAGTCTTCACCACCCCACTCAAATGCCTTACCCTTAAAAGTCATGGCGCATACATAATTAGCAACATGCTTACCATCATCACAACGTGTTTAAAAGTCATAAAACACGTATTTGCCGTTAATCTCTTTTAGCGGAGTAGGCTGTATGAAACATTCATGTGTACCCCCATGCCCTATATCCTCGCAACAATGGAAGCAACGTTCTGCAGGACATTTATGCTTCTGAAGATTGTCTGCAGCTATATGGTAACACCTACAGCATTTTTTGCAGTATTTTGTGGTATCACAAGGCGATCTACCAGATCCATCATCAGAGGGCATTGAAACAATACACTGATTTACAGTATCGTATCGTCTGGACAGTGTATCGTCATTTTAACCTGTTTGAAGCACTGGTCATCATTGCATACAGAACAAATAAATTTACAATCATGACCCTGTCTGTTTGTATAACCCTTGTAACAGTAGTAACAAACATACGGTGATCCAACAAATGCTTCCACACATTTTATCATATGATAATGCCCGTCATGCAGGTATAGAAACACTGTCTTGGCATGTGGTTCATCATGGGTTTTATACAACTCTAACTGTCGGGTCCCGCGTCTAGCACTTCTGTTTTTGTTCGTCCTCTGTGTGTGTTGTTTACACTAGATCTCGCCTGACAGTTTACCATGTGCTCAGCTCCGCGTTCTTGACCCCGCCCCTCTTGTCTACTAATCATTAGCCACTTTTGCTCTCTTCGCATCACCTGGTGTCACTCTCTTTTGTTGGACTTTAAAGGCAGTCCTGCATGTTCAAAAATTTGTACAGAGACGTTCTCCAAAATCGATTAGAAGTTTATTATCAGATGTAAAAAGGAGTAACAAAGCTTTGGGTTGTCAGACGATCTCCTCACTCCACCACAAGCCAACAACCCAAATTATTCAAAAACACACATATTTATTCAGTATGTGACGTCGCTCGCATCTTCTGACTCCTCCTCTGCCTTTTAAGGAGTGCTGCTCCCTTTCCACCA
>NC_079905.1:23655382-23775933 GCF_024868665.1 Triplophysa rosa | reverse complement strand
ATCACGTGAACCAGGTTATCTGACTCTGTCCTTTTTCTTAGTTCCTGCAAAATAACATCTTCTCAAAACATACATCCTGTGGTCAGTCGCTAGTTTTGAGGAATGTTCTCTAGGGACAGTTTCTTTTGGGGAGTGGTCTCCTAGAGACAGTTTCTTGTGGCCGGACAACATACCAACATTCTTAACATTCTTTTAGTAAAAAGAAAACACTCAATCATCTAATGCTTTTAATTATGTAGCGTTGTTTCTTAATCCTATGATTCATTAAAACACATCACAACTCATGATTATACTTAAAACATATGCAGTGGATTGATTCATAACATTTCTGTGTTGTGTGCTGTGTTGCGTGTGTGTGTGTGTGTGTGTGTGTTGGTTGTTGTGTGTGTGGTGTGTGTGTGTGTGTGTGGTGTTGTGGGTGGTTGTGGGTGGTGATTTAGATAATTTATGGTTCCAACCCCCACTTATCCTGTCTCACTTCGTTTGCCACAGTAACTTTCCACTGAGTAAAATAGAAAGCACATGACAAAAGCACACAGCTTAATGATTTAATGAAAGAAAACACTTATTGATTATATTGATAATTAAATCATACTTTTTATATGAATAATATTCCCACATTTCTCCCTGTTTCTCATTCCACACTGATTTCCTTCTCTTCTTAATTCTCGTGCTTCTCCCAGTCTGTGTCGGATCGTTAGTGTTTGCAGCACAAGCGTAGCCAGTCTTGACTACCTTAAGTATCGTGTCCGGAAATATTGTTCCAGTCTAGTCGTGATATCTTGCCTTGAAATCTTGTTATCTTGTCTTGCTACTCAGTACTCACCATTTGTCCTGTCTGGCTCCAGTGCTGTTACCACTACCGGGTGTCTGCATTTTTCTGCCTTGTTTACCCCAGCGACCACGGCTACCGGACCTCACCTCTCGTCTATCTGGGGAAGCAGGAACAAGTTCTCTCACGGAGTGCCTAAAGCATATAAGGTGGCTGTTATAAGGCCCCTTGTCAAAAAACCCCAACTCGACCCTAGAGAACTAAGGAACTACAGGCCTATATCAAATCTACCTTTCATATCTAAAGTTCTGGAAAAAGTAGTTTCAACTCAATTATGCTCCTTCCTCCAAAGGAATGACATCAATGAAGAATTCCAGTCTGGATTTAGAGCATGTCACAGTACAGAGACTGCTTTGATCAGAGTTACAAATGATCTGCTATTGGCGTCTGACCGAGGTTGTATCTCGTTATTGGTGCTGCTAGACCTTAGTGCTGCATTCGATACCATTGACCACAGCACACTCCTACATAGACTCGAAAATTATGTCGGCATTAAGGGAATAGCTTTGAAATGGTTTAAATCTTATTTATCCGACCGTTTTCAATTTGTAGCAATAAACAATGAGGTGTCACGCAAATCGCAAGTCCAGTACGGTGTACCACAGGGCTCAGTCTTAGGGCCTCTGCTCTTCGCATTATACATGCTACCTCTAGGAGATATAATAAAGCGACACGGAGTTAGCTTTCACTGTTATGCTGATGATACTCAACTTTATATTTCCTCGAAGCCTCATGAAACACAGCAGTTCCATCGAATAATGGAATGCATAGTCGATATAAAAAACTGGATGAGTAACAACTTTTTATTACTGAACTCGGACAAAACGGAAGTGTTACTTATTGGACCGAAAACTGCTATAAGTAACAACCAAGAATACTGTTTAACTATTGACGGATGTTCCATAAAACCCTCGTCGTCAGCAAAGAATCTTGGCGTTCTATTCGATAGTAATCTGTCATTTGAGAGCCACGTCGCCAAGAGACACTCGGATTTAACGCTATTGGAGACTTCTCTCTAGCACCATCATTGTGACGTATGGTCTACTCACCTCTCGAGGCAAGTCCCGGCCTTGTCACCTCTCCCCTACAGTCTTTACGGCCGAGCGCTCGAGCCATTTTTCCCAAGCCCTGGTTGTCCCACATTGTCTGTTCTGTTGTGGAGTTAATTTCATGCCAGTTACTGTCTGATTGTCTTTGGGAAATAAATCTGTTAATCTGCTTTTGACTCCGGTTCCTTCCTTGACAGAACGATCCGACCAGTATGGAGTCAGCAGCACCAGATCCCATTCGCACCGCCCTCGCTCAACAGGGAGCTATGTTGGGGCAACAAGTCAACCGGCTCAATGCCACCGCTCAGAAGGTTAGCGCTCTCAATGCTCAAATGGCCAATCTCGTGGCACTCACAGGGGAGCTCCAGTCCAGTCTCAGCACCGGGAACCCATTTCGCCAGGAACCCGAACCTCGGGCCAACAACCCCCCCATCTACAGTGGTGATCCCAACTCATGCCGAGCTTTCCTTCCCCAGTGTGCTCTGGTTTTCACCCTGCAACCTCGCCGCTACCCTACTGAGAGATCTAAGGTGGCATACGTCCTTACGCTCCTATCCGGGTCTGCCCGGGATTGGGGAGGAGTAGCAGTCTGGGACGCTGAGGACCCCTGTTGCGCAGTGTTCAAGGTCTTCCGCAAGGAGATGATCAGTTTGTTTGATCGCACAGCCCAGGGGGACGAGGCCTCGGCTCAGCTGGCTCGACTATCTCAAAGGGGAGATTCCGTGACTGAGTACGCCATCCACCTCAGAACTCTTGTTGCAGCCTGTGATTGGAATGAGAGCACCTTACGCGCCCGTTTTCTTGACGGTCTAAACGCCGATATCGTGGATGAGTTGGCTCCCTTAGATTTACCCATTGACCTCAATTCCCTTATCAGCCTTTCAGTACGAGTGGAGAGACGCTTGACTTGCCGTCGCCAACGACGCCTTACCAACCCCTTTCGGCACCCCCACACCCAGCCAGTCATGTCTATCCCTGTGAATTCCACCTCGGAACCTGAGCCTATGCAACTGGGGCGATTACGTCTGACCCCGCAACAGAAACAACAACGTTTTTCTCAGGGACTGTGCCTATACTGTGGCAGAGCCGGCCATTTCGCCCAGGGTTGCCCGCTAAAATCCAAAGCCCACTAGTAATCCGGAGAATCCTAGTGGGCGCTATTACATCAACTTCTCCAAGCAATCGTTCCTGCCTATCCTTTCGTCTGCTGTTCCAGGGGGCCAACCACACGGGGCATCCCTCCTAGACTCTGGAGCCGAGGGCAACTTCATCAATGAAACCACGGCTCAGCAATGGGGAATTCCGGCTATTCCCCTCTCCCAACCCGTGGAAGCCTGGTCAATCGCGGGTAGACTCCTCTCAACTATCACGCACGCCACACCTCGTGTAAGTCTTTTCCTTTCTGGGAATCACCACGAGAGTATTGTGCTGTACATCATTGATTCCCCAAGCAACCATATTATCTTGGGCCATCCATGGCTGGTACAGCACAATCCTCACGTGGATTGTGGTAATTGTTCTGTTTTAGCCTGGAGCCAATCGTGTCATGTGTCTTGTCTTGGTCCTGCTGCCTCTCCTCTCTCTGTTTCTTGTGTTCCGCAGGTGCGATCCGCAGATCTGACCAATGTCCTGGAGGAGTACCACGATCTCGGCATGGTCTTTTGCAAGTCCCGGGCTACCTCTCTTCCTCCACATTGCTCCTACGACTGCACCATTGATCTCCTCCCGGGCACTTCTCCGCTCAAGGGCCGGCTATATTCCCTTTCTGGTCCTGAGAGAGGGGCCATGGACAAATACATCCAAGAATCACTCCAGTCTGGTCTCATCCGGCGCTCGTCATCCCCTGCGGGCGCGGGATTATTCTTCATTCAGAAGAAGGATGGCTCCCTGCGTCCGTGTATTGACTATCGAGGTTTGAATGACATCACTGTTAAGAATAGGTACCCCTTGCCTCTTATGTCATCCGCCTTCGAACTCTTGCAGGGAGCCCAGGTCTTCACCAAGTTAGACCTCCGTAATGCTTATCTTGTCCGCATTCGTGAGGGTGATGAGTGGAAGACGGCGTTCAACACCCCTACAGGACACTTTGAGTATTTGGTTCTTCCTTTTGGTCTGACCAATGCTCCGGCCGTCTTCCAGGAGCTCGTTAATAGCGTTCTGGGTGACATGATAAATGAGTTTGTCTTCGTGTACTTTGATTACATTCTAATTTTTTCCCCTTCTCTCCAGGTACACACCCTGCACGTTAGACGGGTCCTCCAGCGCTTGCTTGAGAACCAGCTATTCGTTAAGGCGGAGAAGTGCGATTTCCACGCCGAGTCTGTTACGTTCCTTGGCCACATCGTTTCCTCGAGCGGAGTCAGAGCTGATCCTGTTAAGATTAAGGCTGTCGCCGAATGGCCCATCCCCGACTCTCGCAAGGCACTGCAGCGCTTCCTTGGTTTCGCCAACTTCTATCGGCGATTCATTAGGAATTTCGGCGTAACCGCCACGCCACTCACGACATTGACCTCCACCAAGATGCCGTTCAGATGGAACCATGACGCTCAGGTTGCCTTTGACATTTTAAAGTCCCGTTTTGTCTCTGCTCCTGTTTTGTCTGTTCCAGATCCTACACGCCAATTCATTGTTGAGGTCGATGCATCGGATGTCGGGGTCGGTGTAGTACTGTCTCAGCGATCCGCCTCTGATGAGAGGGTTCACCCATGCACCTTCTTCTCTCACCGCCTTAGCCATGCTGAACGTAATTACGACATTGGTAATCGGGAGCTGTTAGCGGTACGAATGGCCTTGGGAGTGTGGCGCCACTGGCTGAAGGGGGCAGCGCAGCCCTTCTTGGTCTGGACGGACCATAAGAACTTGGAATACATCCGTTCAGCCAAGAGGGTGAGCTCGCGCCAAGCCCGATGGGCACTCTTCTTCGGTCGGTTCAACTTCACCCTCTCTTTCCGGCCTGGGTCCAAGAACGTGAAACCCGATGCTCTCTCGCGTCAGTTCGAGGCTCCAGAGAGGGAGTTCCCGATCGAGACCGTCCTTCCTAAGGGATTGGTAATCGGGGCTCTCTCTTGGGGTATCGAACAGCGAGTGGCAGAGGCCGGACGGGGGGTGCAAGTACCAGTTGAGTGCCCAGAGGGCAGGTTGTCGGTGCTGACTGCGCTGCGCTCGGATGTCCTCCGGTGGGGTCATTCTTCTAGGTTAGTCTGCCATCCAGGTATTCGGGGAACGTCGGCAGCCATCCGCCAGCGGTTCTGGTGGCCTTCTATGGCTGCCGATGTCAAACAGTTTGTGTTGGCCTGCACCATATGCGCTCAGAACAAGTCACTCAATCGCCCTCCTGCTGGTCTGCTTTGTCCCTTGCCCATCCCCTCCCGCCCATGGTCTCATATAGCCCTTGATTTTGGACTTCCTGTATCCATGGGGAACACCGTGGTCCTCTCGGTGGTGGATCGCTTCTCCAAGGCGGTCCATTTCATTCCACTCCCCAAACTCCCCTCAGCCCGGGAGACTGCTCAACTGATGGTAGACCACGTCTTCCGCCTCCATGGCCTGCCTGTCGACGTCGTGTCTGATAGGGGCCCTCAGTTCTCATCCCGGTTCTGGAAGGAATTCTGTAGACAGATCGTGGCCTCTGCGAGTCTGTCTTCAGGGTTTCATCCTCAGACCAATGGGCAATGCGAGCGGGCCAACCAGGATCTAGGAAGAATGCTCCGCTGTTTGACATCCTCTAACCCGAGTTCCTGGTGCTCTCAGCTCTCGTGGGTAGAGTACGCCCACAACTTCCACCCCTCGGCCGCGTCAGGTATGTCCCCATTCGAATGTTCTATTGGCTATAACCCTCCGTTGTTTCCATCACAGGAACCCGATGCTGCAGTTCCATCCGCTCTGGCCTTCGTCCAGCGTTGCCGCAGCACCTGGGAGAAGGCCAGAGGGGTTCTGGCCCGAACTGGAGGACGAACTAAGGCAGCAGCCGATCGCCACCGGTCCTCTCCTCCAGCTTACGTTTGTGGTCAGCAGGTATGGCTCTCCACCAAGGACCTGCCCCTCCGAGCACCTTCTCGCAAGCTGGCGCCAAGGTTCATTGGCCCATACCGCATCACTAAAGTGGTTAATCCGGTGGTCGTCAGGCTCAGACTTCCTCCCTCCCTTGGTCGGGTTCACCCTGTTTTCCATGTGTCCAGGGTTAAGCCTGTGCTTTGATCACCTCTCCATCCTGCAGGCAATCGCCCTTCCCCCCGCCCCCTCGTCTAGTGGATGGCTCCCCGGCCTACTCGGTCAGGAGACTACTGGACGTCCGTCGCTGGGGGAGGGGCGTTCAGTACTTAGTGGACTGGGAGGGATATGGTGCGGAGGAGAGGAGTTGGGTCCCATCCCGGGACATTCTGGACCAGGCCTTGATCAGGGACTTCTACCGGAGACAAGGTAAGCCCCCTCCTAGGACGCCCAGAGGCGCCGCTGGGGGGGGGAGTACTGTCGGGTCCCGGGTCTAGCACTTCCGTTTTTGTTCGTCCTCTGTGTGTGTTGTTTACACTAGATCTCGCCTGACAGTTTACCATGTGCTCAGCTCCGCGTTCTTGACCCCGTCCCTCTTGTCTACTAATCATTAGCCACTTTTGCTCTCTTCGCATCACCTGGTGTCACTCTCTTTCTCCAGCTGTTTCTCATTCCACACTGATTTCCGTCTCTTCTTAATTCTCGTGCTTCTCCCAGTCTGTGTTGGATCATTAGTGTTTGCAGCACAAGCGTAGCCAGTCTTGACTACCTTAAGTATCGTGTCCGGAAATATTGTTCCAGTCTAGTCGTGATATCTTGCCTTGAAATCTTGTTATCTTGTCTTGCTACTCAGTACTCACCATTTGTCCTGTCTGGCTCCAGTGCTGTTACCACTACCGGGTGTCTGCATTTTTCTGCCTTGTTTACCCCAGCGACCACGGCTACCGGACCTCACCTCTCGTCTATCTGGGGAAGCAGGAACAAGTTCTCTCACGGAGAGAGGACTATCTCTGCCGGTCTTCTCCTCACCAAGAATCCTAGCGCCAGGGCTACGGTATTGGCTTCAACCGCCATGGGTCCGGGTTCGGGCATACTACTTCGGCCGGACTGTCTTCCCTTCTGTTGAGGACTCCCTGCCTCATTAACTCACACGAGACACTCGGATTAATGCTTCTCTTGGAGGACTCGTTAACTCACACGAGACACTCGGATTAATGCTTCTCTTGGAGGACTCTTTAACTCACACGAGACACTCGGATTTAACGCTATTGGAGACTTCTCTCTAGCACCGTCATTGTGACGTATGGTCTACTCACCTCTCGAGGCAAGTCCCGTCCTTGTCACCTCTCCCCTACTGTCTTTACGGCCGAGCGCTCGAGCCATTTTCCCCAAGCCCTGGTTGTCCCACATTGTCTGTTCTGTTGTGGAGTTAATTTCATGCCAGTTACTGTCTGATTGTCTTTGGGAAATACATCTGTTAATCTGCTTTTGACTCCGGTTCTTTCCTTGACACTAACTTCCTACCACTTGACATGTGATACACCACAATCTTCACATCTAACCCCCTCTCAAACCTTGAAACATGATTAAATCCTACACAATCTTGAGATGTAAGACCTGCAGCCGTCTGTATATCCCTAGCTCTGCTTTCTAAGTCATGATGCTCTGCCAATGTATCTAGAAAATGTGCTAAACAAATTGCAAAACACAAATTATTTGTCATGTTGCTGGGGGAGAATAAATCTCTTAATCACCTCATTATGGGCTATATCTGTTAGTTTCTTACGAACCCCACCATTCCTACTTCTAGCTATGGACACATGTAATTGCAAGTTGTCATCGGCCATCACCTGATCATTACTTTGTGCGACAGCTTCAAACTGATCTACAAAAAACCTCTCATCATAGCCATTGTCGGGGCACAACACAGTGTTCACATCCGATTTTAGACTGGGGCTTCTGAGACTGATATTGATAAAGGACCCTTCACAACCCATCTGTCTGGAGAACGTCACAATTTCTGACAAAACATTTTGTACGAATATAGTGTAAGCGGCCATATCTGTGGACGTGATTTCTCTCAAATTCGTATTTCTGTGAATCTCTAAACCATTAATATAGGGTCTTTGGACGATAGTGTAATCACCTACTGTACCATCATCATGCACAAGTGTGTCTAAATCATTCTGACTTAAACCCATAGGGGTATCTGTCAATGGATCTGGAGAATTATTCATTTCACCATTACCGTTTGTAACAAGTTAGCTTGTGTTTCAAAATACAGATTTTGCATCTGAATAATTTCTTCTATCCTTTCACAGATGTTAGGGGGTGATGATTCATCTATTTCAGCCTCTGAGACCGACAGATCTTGTAAAACCCTATCAAAATTTAGTCAGGCCCCAAAACGTCGATCTGATGATCGATAATGTCTTGTAACTGTTCAGTTATAGACACCTCCGGAACTGCCGAGACGACCAGGGGAGAGTCGCTGCAGGAAGGGACAGTCCACTGCACCACGTCATACCGATTCCAGCAGAAATAGATCAGTAGAGACCGTAGAATGATCATAAGATCGAAGGCTCCTAAGAACAAAAGGTGAATGAATGAGCACGCCGACTTCCGGGAGCATAATGCACTTGAATGACTGTAATACAAGAGGAGTTCACTCAAGTACTGAGGAGCTAAACCATGTAGGGTTTTATAGGTAATAAGCGAGATTTTAAATTTAACGTGATGCTTTATAGGTAACCAGTGCAAGGTTGACAGAACCGGGCTAATGTGTTCATACTTTTTTGTACGAGTAAGAACTCGAGCTGCCGCGTTTTGGACCAGTTGGAGTTTTTGTAATAAGCCTGCAGGGCAACCACCTAACAGTGCATTACAGTAGTCTAGTCTTGATGTCATAAATGCATGAATTAACTTCTCTGCATCTGACATTGACAGCATATGACGTAGTTTAGATATATTCTTAAGATGTAAAAACGCAATTTTACAGGTGTTGGCGATGTGGCTCTGAAATGACAGATCACTGTCGAATAGAATGCCAAGATTCTTTGCTGACGACGAGGGTTTTATGGAACATCTGTCAATAGTTAAGCAGTATTCTTGGTTGTTACGTACAGCAGTTTTCGGTCCAATAAGTAACACTTCTGTTTTGTCTGAGTTCAGTAATAAAAAGTTGTTACTCATCCAGTTTTTTATATCGACTATGCATTCCATTATTCGATAGAACTGCTGTGTTTCATGAGGCTTCGAGGAAATATAAAGTTGAGTATTATCAGCATAACAGTGAAAGCTAACTCCGTGTCGCTTTATTATATCTCCTAGACGTAGCATGTATAATGCGAAGAGCAGAGGCCCTAAGACTGAGCCCTGTGGTACACCGTACTGGACTTGCGATTTGTGTAACGCCTCATTGTTTATTGCTACAAATTGAAAACGGTTGGATAAATAAGATTTAAACCATTTCAAAGCTATTCCTTTAATGCCAACGTAATTTTCGAGTCTATGTAGGAGTGTGCTGTGGTCAATGGTGTCGAATGCAGCACTAAGGTCTAGAAGCACCAATAACGAGATACAACCTCGGTCAGATGCCAATAGCAGATCATTTGTAACTTTGATCAAAGCAGTCTCTGTACTGTGACATGCTCTAAATCCAGACTGGAATTCTTCATTGATGTCATTCCTTTGGAGGAAGGAGCATAATTGAGTTGAAACTACTTTTTCCAGAACTTTAGATATGAAAGGTAGATTCGATATAGGCCTGTAGTTCCCTAGTTCTCTAGGGTCGAGTTTGGGGTTTTTTGACAAGGGGCTTTATAACAGCCACCTTATATGCTTTAGGCACATGTCCTAATGTCAGAGATGAGTTAATAATACCAAGAAGAGGATCTATAATTTCTGGGAGCATCTCTTTCAGTTGATTTGTAGGTATAGGGTCTAGCATGCATGTTGTTGATTTAGATGATCTAATAATTTTAGACAGCTCATCTTGATCCACGGTATAAAATAATTGCATTATCTCCTTAAGGGCGCTGTAGTTAGTTTGTTCAGCGGGTTTCACTTCTGATTGCATTGTTATAATTTTTTCTCTAATATCTTGGATTTTATATGTGAAGTAGTTCATAAATTCATCACTGCTATGCTGATATACAGGATCAGAAGTCACTGACGATTTATTTTTTGTTAATTTAGACTCTGTGTTAAATAAAAACCTAGGGTTGTGCTGGTTTTCTTCTATTAGTGATGAAAAGTAGGTGGACCTAGACGTTTTTAGGGCTTTCCTGTATTTTCGAATACTATCCTTCCATGCTGTACGAAATACCTCTAAGATAGTTTTCTTAAAGTTGCGCTCCATTTTTCGGGCCGCTTTCTTTAGAGCTTGAGTGTGTTCTTTACGTTATTTCTCATGCTAGCGATTTGAGACAATTCGGGCAGATTATCGAGAAACGCATCTTTGGCAGTTGAAGTTATTGTTCTACCATATTTGTAACAATGAGTTTTATTTGCAGCCGTAGGCCAGTGAAGCAAACATAATACCAGATAATGATCCGAAATGTCTTCACTCTGCTGAAGGATTTTAACGTCGTCCACAATTTATACCATAAGACAGTATTAAATCTAATGTATGATTATGAAGGTGAGTGGGTCCTGACACATGTTGACTAACGCCCATGGAGTTAAGAGTGTTTTTGAAAGCCATTCCTAAGGCATCTGTATCGTTATCTACATGCATGTTAAAGTCACCAACGACAAGGACTCTATCTGCGGCCAGTACTAGTTCTGATAAGAACCCACCAAATTCTTTAATAAAATCTGTGTGGTGCCCTGGAGGCCTATATACAATAACTAGAATAAATTTAAAAAATGTTTTATCCTTATTATTAGGTGTTGAAACATGAAGTACCATGACTTCAAAAGAATTATATTTAGAGTTAGACTTCTGGGAAATGCTAAAAGAGTTATTGTAAAGTGCTGCGACACCTCCCCCTCTGCCTTTTAGACGAGGCTCGTGTTTATAATAATAATCTTGGGGGACAGATTCATTTAAAGCAATATAATCATCTGGTTTTAGCCATGTTTCTGTCAAACAGAGCATGTCTATTTTATGATCTGTTATCATATCGTTAACAAAAAGTGCTTTATTAGAGAGAGATCTAATATTTAGCAATCCGAGTCGTAACAGTTGATTATCTGTATTTTGTTCATGTTTAGTTTGTTTAACGTTTATTAAATTACTTTCAAGAGGTTTACGCATTATTTTATGTTTGCTAATCCGGGGGACAGACACAGTCTCTATTTTGTGATGTTTGGGAGAACGGATTACTACATGTTGTACATTTTGTGTATTCTGCGACGTGAGACGGCAAGCAGACAGTTGGTTAAGCCATACTGTCTGCTCCCTGACCTGGGCCCCAGCGAGTCAAGTTTTAGCATTAGCATTAAGACTTTTTGCCATATTTCTAGACAGGATGGAAGTCCCAGCCCAGGAGGGATGGAGACCATCTCGTTTCAACAGGTCAGGTCTGCCCTCAAAACTCTTCCAGTTATTTATAAAAACTATATCATTCTGCAGGCACCACTCAGACAACCAGCCATTTAGTGATGATAATCTGCTATAAATCTCATCACCACGATAAGCAGTGAGGGGGCCAGAGAATATTACAGTGTCTGACATCATGCTTGCGAGCTCACACACCTCTTTAATGTTATCTTTTGTGATCTCCGATTGACGGAGTCGAACATCATTTGTGCCGACGTGAATGACAATCTTACTGAATTTACGATTAGCCTTAGCCAGCACATTTAAATTTGACTTGATGTCAGGCGCTCTGGCTCCCGGTAAACATTTGACTATGGTGGCTGGTGCCTCTATGTTAACGTTCCGAACAATAGAATCACCGATAACTAGGGCACTTTCAGCAGGTTTCTCAGCCGGTGCGTCACTGAGCGGGGCAAACCTGTTCGAGACTGTAATCGGAACGGTCGAGTGATGTTTTGTCCTGCGACTACGCCATCTCACAGTCACGAAGTTTCCCAGCTGCGGGGAATTTTCAACCGGAACCGAGCTGTGTGTGCTAATGTTGCTCGCATCCAAAGTGTTTTCTATCGTCGTTAAACTCTTACTATCCTCAGATAAGGATTGGAAGCGAGACTCTAATTCTAAGATCTTCTCTGTCAGCCTAACTATTTCCCTGCATTTATCGCATATGAAACCCTCGTAGCTGACAGAGAAGGCTAAGCTAAACATATGATATTAGGTGCAAGTAACAATAATAGGAATAGAAGCCATAACTCACCGGGTTTGAAGTGCAATTCCAACTTACCAAGGTTTCTCGATGTATCGTAGTATACTCGCTTAAAAAGAGAAACAGTTAGCACACAAGACAAACCAGAGGCAAGATGATATTCCACAGTGTGAACAGAAAGCAAGCTAACACGCTTATTGCTATGCTAACGGCGTTAAGTTAATTATCAATTTTGGTTTAGAATCTTCAAGTAAATAACAGAACAGGGTTATTGAGATATCAGGATAAGTTAGCAACGACAATGATAAGTAACGATAATAAAATACACTAATATTAGAGCCAAGTGTAAGTGCAGGGATACAAACAAACTGCCGGCAGTGATGTAAAAAGGTAATCCTATTGTAAAAATATATAGTGTTTTGTGTATACCAAATGAATATAATCATACAATAATGAGTGATTTACTCACCACTATAAATAGAAGAAGGTATACATTTAATGATCTTAAATAACAAGAGTATAAAAAACTAAATAGTATAAATTATGCACAAGAAAAGCAGGATGGAGACCGCAAGTCTGTAGGATTAATCAGACAGGACGGAATCCTATAACTTTGTTAATTGTTTAACTCTTTGGTTTAAATCTTGAACACTAAACATTGCCTTGTTTAGTCTAACAAAAACACACATTTAGTTCCAGTTCTAGAGTTGGGAGACAGACAGGCCGGGTGGCAGACCGGTAGGATGGAAACATCTTTTGCCAGGTGATGTGTGGGGTTAGATAGGCAGATCGTAAAGCCAGAAACCAGAAGAAAACTAACCTTTGATGACCAAATCATAAAAACACACACATATAAACCTTGTTTGGGATAGCTTGATAAGAAGACAGACCCTAGATTCCATGCTGTGTTGGAAGATAGGACCCCCACTGTCAGGCAGGTGGGATGGTACTAAGTTTTTTTGCCATGTGGGGTCGGATTAGGCAGTTCATAAAGCCAGAAACCAGAAGAAAAACTAAGCTTTGATGACCAAGTCATAAAAACACACAAAGCTAAACCTCCTTTGGGACATGTTGATAAGACAGACCCAAAGTCTCAAACACTTTTTATCATTCGTCAGATAAAAGTCAAAACCAACTCGCTCTTAGAAAAAACGTCACAAGCATAAACATTAAATGCATCTCTCTCTAATTTAGAAATCACCCACAGCAGACAGACTTCACACTGGGGTTGGGAGACAGACAGGGTGAAATCACCATCTTGGTTTGGGGGTGGAGGGGTGTGTGGGTAGGATGGGGACAGAGGATCCCCCAACATAGCTGGAACTTCATTTTAACAACTGACTGCATGCATCACACTTCAACAAAGATAAGTTATTCTTTAACTTAAAACCTGATTTCAAAATGCTATTTTATCTTATTTCAGTTAATCACTATTTATCTATTTTATTAGCGTCAGTGCTTCTTATTTCTTTAACTCATCTTGTATTGCTTTATTTTCCCAGACATTATGGTCAAAGACCAAGCATTCTCAAACCAAATCCTTATCTCTTATACAACCCGGGGGGTCAGGAAACAACAAGGTCTGGAAAATATAATATTTTTTTCCTGAACAACAGCAAAGGGTCATAAATGTATACAGGATGCACGATCAAAGGGGTCATAATCATATACCTGGCAGGGGGGAATAAATTATGGGTAATAAATCACGTTTTGACATTCGGTGTATCATATTTACTACTCACATAGAATGCAACATTGAGAACATGATTTATTATTACCCGGCTGGAAGCTGTGGCTTAAAATATGAATTTACTCATTTGTGCATGGTTGTGATGAGCACAGACACCTCTCCTTCTTCTGTTTTGTAGCTTGATATCTCCCATTTAGAAACACTAGATGATACGTGTCACCAGAAACAAGTTTGAGCCAGAGTCACTGGAACCATGCTCCTCACTTTCTCAAGTCACCACACCCGCTACACCTGCTGTGGTAGATATGTCATTTACCGGATGTTCATCGAGGGCCTCTTCACCATCTGTGACTTGTGTTGATGAAATTCCTTCAGCAGACCTGTCAGCCATCCATAAGGACTCTTCCAAGCATTCAAATAAACGCAAGAAAATCCATAGAACTTTTTAAACTTTTGCAAATACATGTGGCATTGAATTGACTTCATAGATAGTGCTTTTTATTACAAATACTGTGATGAACCATCAACTTTTACCATTAAAAGAATGATAAAACTCCTTTCTGAGATATGTTTGGGTCTTATTACAGTTCTGTTGGTTTTCATCCCACAGATAATATCACTCCAATAGAATCCAGCAGTGACCATCAGAACCATGATACTGTAGTTAATATCTACTGTCATTCTCACTATGTAATCATTCAGTCAAGTTTCTGTAATACTTTCTTTTGTTTCAGCAGTGGTTTTAGACAGGACTGCTGACTGTGGTCAGCAGTGATTTTAGACAGGAGGTGGGGTACTCGAACTTGGACTCGAGTCTTGTCACGAACTCGGATGAACTTGTACTTGCACTTGTCACGGACTTGGACATTTTGGACTCCGAAATTAGGGTCCAGACACTGGATGAGTAAAAACAAAATTACTTAAATTATTATTTACATTGTGTTGTCACAGCATTGAGCATAGGCAATGGTTGACATTTCTGTTCTTACGCATGGGGGTCGGCATGCACAGAATTTGCTCTAACAGGTGTTCAGCAGCAGCAGATTTATTTCCCCTTATAACCAAGATGCCATGTAATAAGAGATTCACTGTTTAGTGAAGACAGCTTGCAAAAGTAAGAGTGCAGAACGTGGTAAGTGACGGCTTAAAAGCGAGCGCTTGCCTATTGACAACTAGAATATTTTTCATGCTACTTAGAGCAGAGTCCTACATGGGCCTGTTTGGTAAACCCACACCTGACCAACAGATTGTGCAATAATCACACCATAGGGCCATTTATTGATGCTCAAGCAACATCCATTAAGAGGTGTAAACTTTTGAATGGGATGATCTGTGTAAATTGTTTGTACTTTGTTTAATTTATTTTACTTTGTTTAATTTATTCATTTAGTAGAGGCTAAATAAGATGTAAACATTTTAAAACTAAGAAAAGTGTACACATCACCATCACCTTGACCTTGACCTTTTGAGCATGCAGGTAAACGTATGATTGAACTGGATTAAAAGTAAATATAAAAAAAAATGATTTAAGAGCTCAGTGCTGAGTTTACAATTGACCTTTCACCAGAGTTTGATTGACAGGCAATCTGACCAATCATAATGAAGATATATGCCAAACAAACCAGACAGGTGAGTCAGTAGATTACCTTAGTAGATACTGTATGTGCATTGGCATATTTCCACAGTTCTGATGTTCTTTCATGTTTAATTCGGGCATACAGCATACATACTATATGCTGCTTAAACTGAGGCTCTAAACATTAAAGCACCACAAAACAGTATTTATTGTTTGAATTTATTACAAATTACAAACTTTGAAAGCTGAGACTTTATTCAATACCTAAAGATCTTCTCTGTCGGCGCTTTGTTACTATCCTTTTCACTGTATATAAAAATGCAATATCAAATCATATAAACCTTCTGGACTTGACTCGGACTTGGATGTTAAGGACTTAAATCCAACTCGGCCCCTTTGGACTCGAACTTGGTCGCGGATTTACCTAATAAGGACTTGGACTTGACTTGGACTCGACAAAGGTAGACTCGGACCCAACACTAGGACTTAAATCTTATAGTTTATATATCCAAACATTTTAACTTTCAAATGAATGTCAATGTTTTTCACACTTGAAAGGGAAAGCAAAAGATTAGAAGCCGTGTTGAAAGTGGAGAAGGTGTTCAAAAATTCGGCCAGGCCCATTTGGAGTTATTCAAATTTTCTCAGTGCAGCGTAAAACAAACACCACAGAGACACACACACACACACACACACACACACACACGTCTGGCCATTTACCAGCAGAACTGCAGGACTTCAGTTTGACTGACGCACTATAATCTGCTCCTGAAACAGCATTCATGATGAAACATGTGCAATGTGAATGCGTCTTTCTTCTCTCTACACCGGCACAGGTGAGTTCACATCATTCAATGACATCACATCAGCTATTCAGTCTCAGTGCATGCATCTTGTGTCTTTTCATTGGATAACTGACAGTATGCCGTGTTTGAGTTCTGTCAAGATATCAGAGGTTTAACCCAAACAGATATATATGCTTATTATTCATGTAAATGCAACTAAAGAGAACTAATGAGTAGTCAAAAGCGTTATAGCCCAGTAACTGTGAGGGTCGGAGTCAATGGCATAAGCGCGGTTTTGCAATTCTTTCGTACAAACCTAATATGATCATATTTGTGCTGTAGCTGTTGAGTAAACATGCAAACACAATAAAATCAGAGTTAGACAAATATTCTTTTATAGTCAACTTTTACTGTATTACTGTCAATGGAATGGCTCAGAGATGACGTGTTTTTGTAGGCTAACCCGGAAGTAAGTGCCGCGACTTTTGGAAGATCGCAAAAAATAAGCTCTGTGATTAACAAAGGTTTATGATGTTTACATCTTTTGTCTATCAAGATAATCTTTACAAATAAACACAGCAGTTGTTACTTTTGAAGCGGAAATACAATGGGCTAACAGCTAACAAAAAAAGCTAACAGGATGCTATCTGTCACGGAATATGTGGGAGAACCCAAATGCAGGCAGGCAGAGGTGAAGGGGTTACCAAAGAGGATTTTATTCTTTTAACAAAACAAAAGGGTACAAAACAAAACACCCTCGATGCGGGAAAACGACAGGGCACAAAATAACAATACAAACAACAGGACGCAAGCTAACTGATACTAAACTAAAAAATAAACACTAAGACAAAAACTAGACTGAACACTTACTACTGGGTGGGGAATTTCACAGACAACAGGAACACATGGCAGACGAAGGGCACTCGACGACACTATATACATACGTAATACAATAGCACAGGACAATGAAACATGAGGGTATATAAAGGGAAGACAAACGAGGGATAATTACACGGGGCAGGTGTGGGACATTAGACATGAGAGGAAAGCAATACAAGAAACGAGAGGGGCGGGGCTGACGACAAGACATGAGAAAACACATGAGATGTCAAAAAACAAACATCTCATGGCTTCCTCACATGTAACCTAAGGCTTTGCCATGGCTCTGCTACAGGACCAAGAAAAACATGACTAAAGGAAGAAGAGCCATGACAGCTATCAACAGACTACACTTAAGGTCGCTTGATATCAACGTCATGCACCACCACCAAGCCTCCAACAACTCTTTCAAACTTTATTAAAAATGTGTTCCATGGTAAGTAATTACTCTGTGAATGAATTCACATCTACGTTTGAAGAGATTTGTGCCATTGTTGCATTATTTGTGAGTTTTATATGCGTGATGACCTCTAACGTTTAAAAAAAATCACAAGCGGTTATAACTGGTGTGATTTATGTCATAAACCCTATTCGCACGGGATTAGTATTATCTGGGGACCTCTGGTCATTTGTAATAATTGCAGAGATTGTCTGTGATCATGTTGCGCATTCGCACTGGATAAGTGAACTCTGTGATTTTACTCGAATTTACTGACTTATCTCCCGGAAATGACGTGAAGGCGCTTCCCTCTTTCTAAACATGGCACGAAAGAGAGCTTAACACGGATGCGCTGTCTGACAGAGATTCACCGACGCAGCCTTTAGCCCTTTACTGTACACACCAGGCTGGACCTCGCGTTGCGTTTTGCCTCGTCCCACAGTTTAGAAGCTGTCTATCTTCATTGAACATGTCAAAGCAACTGTTAAGAGCGTGATTACATAATGTAACGCTAGACAAAGGCTGTCAAAACAAACGGATGCTGCGTTAATTGCGTTAAATATTTTTCACGCGTTAATTTGAAATAATTAATCGCATGCGTTACCGCGTTACCGTTGACAGCCCTACTTGAAAGTCTTGTCGTTGTAGGTGTATTTGTATGTAAACAGAAGAATGTTCCTTACCGCATGCTGCCATGCATGTCATCCATCTCCATATATTCCTTCTTTTTTGTTTCGCTCTTCTGATCCTGTCATGTTTTTTTACAGTGAATATTTTCTCTCTGCCAATATTATTGTTGTCTGGTATGTAGCGACATAACCCAGCACCCAAAATACTGTGAAAACACTCCAACGCAGCTTCCATTCTTTGCGAAAGATGACTGAAAATGTGCACAGAAACCTTGAAAAAATGAGATACGATCCCGCCAAATCTTGTTCAAAATTTCAAATCGCAGAGATGCCGATTCGCACTGGACTAATATTATCACAGGGCCTCTGTGTTCGTCAAAATATGGTAGGTAATTTGTGGGGGAATTTTTACTTGACAAATTACAGACATGGCCGTTTCGCACGGGATTAAGATCATAGACAATCTCTGCAATTATTACAAATGACCAGAGGTCCCCAGATAATACTAATCCTGTGCGAATAGGACTATAGAATAAAACGTGATGATATTTAGAGGTTTTGTTTACCAAAAACCCACAGACTTTGGAGCGATGGAACCAGAAGTCCTAAAATGCTAACTCGCTTCCGGGGTTTGCATACAAATATACCTCATCTCTGCGGCTCCCTATTTTTCAATGACTCATTTTATGTTTCAATTTAGTCCATTGTGACCACTTACCACACATATTGTCAAAAATGAAGGTCACCACATTTTGAATGAACTGAATCTTTTTCCGAATGAAGGTGGAAGTGTTCACTGAATATAAGACGACCTAAAGATCCAGAGCTTTCTCACTTAAGGACTTAAAGGAGGGAGGAAGAGTAAAAGATGTCGGGCTGTGTCACCAAAAGAGTCAGAAACATCATGCTTTGCATCAGTGTGGTCGTCTCCCTGTTTATATTCTCTCGACCGACCACGCGTCGGCTGATATTCGGAGAGTGTGCATGCAGTCAGTGCGTCATGGACCTCAGATATGACCCCTGGTTTAAACAGCGCTTCAACCCCCATGCCCAACTATTACTGACCAAAAAAAACAGTGTACTCAGCAACGCCCTCTATCTGTGGTGGCAGGTACGTGTGGAATAGTTTCTCTATGTCTGCAAAACCACCTGTTCATTAGCAGCACCTTTTTACAACGTCTTTTTGGTGCCTCTGGGTGTAGAAATCTAGACGACATCTGAATGGTAGCCACTGAGTTTAATGTGGAGTCCATCAGGTAAACAGTTAACCTGTTCTTTACCAGTTCTTCCAAAATATTTCAACAGAAACTCCAATATAAGAGTAAAGTAAACTACACGATGGTGGCAGAGATGTTATTTTCCATTTTCCCAAATGAAGAAGATTATTCAGACGCTGGACCAGGACGCTGCAGGACTTGTGCTGTGGTGGGGAATTCTGGGAACCTGAAAAACTCGCACTATGGTCCTCTCATCGACGGCCATGATCTTGTCATTAGGTGAGTCTTCGTGCCTTAAAACAGTCGTTAAATATCATAAAGATGACCATTTCAAAATTGACACAAAATCACATCGCAACTATAATGATAGTTGTTGGGATCACCTTTTTGCAGCTGATGAACGATTAATCAAACGATAAAAATCCTGCGGAGCGAGAGAGTTTAGAATAAACATAACACTATGATCCTTTGGTGTGGACGCTCGTACAGTTATCATTGTAATTATTAGTCTTGTTTTGAGTAGTGCGGATTATTGTTTGCACATTTACATAAACTCTACTCCTGCCATTTGTAACTAGATTTGTATGTTGGTTCAACAGTAGTCAGTGGTATGAGGTGTTTCTATGTGGTCTATACGTTTCACTGTAAAGCCTACAGTACGTCAGCTGACGGTTTGAACTTTGCATACGTTTTGGATAGTAAATGATGTATGGTGGGGTCCTGAAGTCTGAGACCACATCTGGTCAGAAAATCTGGTAATCAGCTTCAAACTGGAAGCAAACAGAAAGAAACATTACGACTTCAAACACATGACCTTGGTTGACCAGATTATTCCAAACCTTACTTCAGGGTGTCATGTTGATAAATGTTTACCATCATACCAACTTATTTTCTCCATACAATAAAAGTGAATAGCAACTCACTCTGCCTCGTCTGCTTTCGTGTTGGAGCACCATTAGTGTCAGTGTATGATGACAACATTTTCAATTTTGGGTGAACTGTCTCTTTAAGACTCACAAGGAAACCACCTGAACACCTTTGGACAAAACCTCAGATGTCCTCATGTCTATGATATTGATAAACCAGCTGTTCTCAGCGAGACGATCAGATTATGTTGCGTGTTTGTGTAATTATTTCTCTCTCTCTTTTGCTTCCGGCTTTGCTACTGTTTGGACGCATTTACTAGCGCTCCGTGCTTTGCGCTTCTGCTTTTATGCTTTATCTTATTTAAACACCAGCAGTTCAGTACAGTGCTCAGACTAAACAATTAAGAACTAAAACCAAAGACTCTGTGAAATACTTCAAAACTTTTGGAATGCTCAGCAACCAGGATTTTTTCTAGGATAGTGGTCTACCATCTTACTGCCGACAATTGAAACTCTTAAGGAAAACTCCGCTGCCCACACTCAAACTGGTGTGAAAATGCCTTCTTTTGGATCAACAACCACCTGCTGCTCAAACTGCTACAAACTTCTACAAAAGATTGCATTTCTCGAAACAAAGTTATTTTCGATACTGCCGTCTCTGCAGGAACACACAGCTGAGCCTCGCCGTGGACCCCCTCAGCATACAGCCGGTGAGTTCTGTGAACCCAGTACTTCTCAACAGATTATATTGAGCTCAGACAAACCTGTACAGATGCAAACAAAGGTAACTGAGGACACAAACCGTTGGCAGAAACAGGGCACAAGACCTAAAGGTGCTCGTAATATTAGACTGTCAAGAGTTTCACAAATTGCTGCATTAGCTTCATCTACCCCAGATATGGCTAAGACTCGACTAGACAATGTTGGTATTCTACCACCCCCTGTACATCTTGAAAATAGATTTGAGGCACTAATGAATATGGGTGAAGAATCCCCAAATGTGGTCAGGAAAAAATCAAAAGTGGACACTGCAGCTGGCAGACGCTCTGTGTCAAACAGGCAACGGCACTCTGCTCAGAAAGCAGCCGAGCCCAATACTCTGATAGTGGGGGACTCTATTATCAGAAACCTTCGTAGCAGGGCTATACTTACATACTATTTCCCTCAAGCAATGATTACTGATGTAAGCAAGGAACTGTCCATCATCCTGACACAACATAAGTCTGTAAATCGGATTGTCATACATGTGGGGAAAAATTATATTCGAAAAGAGCAGTCTGAGCTCCTAAAAAGGGATTTTAATGAACTCTTTGACATGCTTGGAAAACTGAAAGTTCAATCGTTCATCAGTGGACCTCTCCCAGCTCGGGGAACAAATATGTTCTCTCGGCTACTCAGTCTGAACACATGGCTGCAAAAAACCTGCAACATGAGAGGACTGAACTTCATTGACAACTTTAATCTCTTTTGGAGTCAAAGACAACTTTTTACAACAGATGGCCTCCACCCAAACAAACTTGGTTCAAGAGTGCTAAAGGACAATATCCTCTTCTCCCTCCTTCACTCATCAGCAGAGTGTGCCAGTCCACTCCTGAATGGCACACATACACCCGGCCTCAGTGACCCACCTCAGCAGTCGGATGGACATTTGGGTAACACCACTCAGGCCGTACCCTGCCCAGTGACATCACATCAGTTGGACGATGACGAAGACTCAACACCCAAGGACATTTCTGTGGATAACAACCGGGAGAGCCAAAACAACATACTTCAGCCTTCAGAAACACCAGACTCACAGCCCCTCTCACTGCACACTCTCTCCCTCTCTCCTACATCATCTCTTTTGAGCTTCTCAGAGAAAATGGAGGAACTAGTGTTTGCTGTAACAAAACTCTCCCACTCTATTGTCGCGAGTCCACAAGTTTCAACTAAAAAGCGACGGGCCCCACAACCACCAAAGCCTCTGGGTCAACCTAGCCAACCCGTTCCCTCTGAAAGAGCTGTCCGGCCTCTGCCACAACGCCAGGGATCACACAAACCCCCTTCTGCTGGAGGTGGACTAAACAGGACTGCAAAGAGCACTGGTAACTGATATGAATTGGGTCCCCGCTATGATAACAGCAACAATCTCAAATATTTACAGAACAAGTGGGAACCCAGTGTTCCTTTAGTTTTCCCTATATCTGTCCTGATAAGTAAGCCAAAAACTAAGACCCTTTCCAGTCGTATGGCAAACCTATCTAATCTACTACTTATTAGACGTCACTCTGAGAATGACAGGGGTAAAAAACAAAAAACTGTTACTATTAAATTAGCACTTTTAAACATTCGTTCACTAAAAAACAAATCCTTTTTGGTCAATGACCTCATCACCAGTAACAAACTGGACTTCATGTTTCTAAATGAAACTTGGTTAGATGATTGTTGTAGTGCTACAATCCTCAATGAATCTGCCCCCCCAAACTTTACTTTGATAAATGTTTGCAGAGCTATTGGGAGAGGTGGAGGAATAGCTGCTCTATTTAAAGATCTCTTTCAATGCAAGCAAGTGTTACTTGGTGACTACCTGTCCTGTGAATACTTGAGTATTGCTTTAAAAGGTTCACCACTCATTCTGTTTACAATTATTTACAGACCTCCCAAATACTCTTCAGTCTTTGTTGATGACTTTACAGAACTGCTATCAGCTATTTCCTCAGAATTTGACTGCTTTGTTATTGCTGGAGATTTTAATATTCATGTAGACAAGACAGAAAGCAACACTGCAAATGAACTCTTAAATGTTTTAAACACTTTTGATCTGATCCAACATGTGCACGGTCCCACACACAATCGTGGACACACTCTAGATCTGCTCATTAGCAAAGGCCTAAACATTTCTTCCACTATTATTAGAGATGTGGCGCTGTCTTATCATTTCTGTATTTTCTTTGATATATCAATCAGTCCTGCCACTGAAGATAGACCCATCTCTGTAAAAAAGAGATTCATAAATGAGAACACTAGTGAGCTATTTATGAATGCTATGTTTCTGTCACCAAGTATATCTGCAGACCCTATTGATGTTCTCCTCAATAGCTTTAATACAAAAGTAAAAAATGCTATTGATGCCATTGCTCCATTAGAGGTCAAGGCGATAACTGGCAGGCAGAAAGCACCCTGGAGAAACACACCAGCAGTACAAAGCGTGAAAAGAACATGCAGAAACGCTGAGCATATGTGGCGAAAAACAAAACTTGAAGTTCACTATAACATCTATAAAGACAGTCTGCATGCCTTGAATGTTGACTTGGGCAAAGCTAGACAGAACTTTTTCTCTAACATTATAAACTGCAACATAAATAACACTCGCACTCTTTTTGCAACTGTAGAGAGACTAACAAATCCCCCGAGTCAAGTTCCCAGGGAAATGCTGTCTGATGACAAATGCAACTGATGAGTTTGCAACTTTTTTCTTTGAGAAGATCAATGATATCAGAATGGAAATCAGCAAAGCTCCATGCGGCAGTCTGGTCAATCTGACTTCAGTACATCAGAAATTAGTTACTCTGTCTGAATTTCAGACAATTGATCACAAAACCTTGGAGGAAACGGTACAGCATCTTAAAGTGTCAACTTGCAGCCTTGACACACTTCCCACATCCTTTTTCAAAAGAGTGTTTAACTGTTTGGAAGCAGATCTCGTAAAAATAGTAAATAGCTCACTGCTCTCAGGAACTTTCCCAGAGTCCCTTAAAAATGCAGTTGTCAAACCTCTATTAAAAAAGAGCAATCTAGACAAAACCTTACTGTCTAACTACAGACCAATATCAAATCTTCCTTTTATAGGCAAGATCATTGAAAAGGTTGTCTTCAATCAGCTGACCAAATTCTTGAACTCTAATGGCTACCTGGACTATTATCAGTCTGGTTTCCGTCAGCATCACAGCACAGAGACAGTTCTCATAAAGATCATAAATGATATTCGATTGAATTCTGATTCAGGCAAAATATCATTTCTGGTATTACTAGATCTCAGTGCTGCCTTTGACACGGTAGATCACACCACACTCCTACATAGGCTGGAAAACTGGGTAGGGCTTTCTGGGTTGGTACTTAAATGGTTCGGGTCATACCTTAAAGGGAGAGGTTACTATGTGAACATAGGCAACCATGAATCTGACTGGACACCCATGAGTTGTGGTGTTCCACAGGGCTCGATTCTCGCTCCACTCCTCTTCAATTTGTATATGCTCCCACTTGGCCAAATAATGAAAAAGTACAAAATTGCCTACCACAGCTATGCAGATGACACTCAGATCTACCTAGCCCTCTCACCCAATGACTACAGGCCTATTGACTCTCTTTGCCACTGCATTGAGGAAATTAACAGCTGGATGTGTCAAAACTTCCTTCAGTTAAATAAAAACAAAACTGAAGTCATTGTTTTTGGTAACAAGGATGAAACTAACAAGGTAAACACATACCTTGACTTAAGAGGTCTAAAGACACAAAGTAAGGTAAAAAACCTTGGTGTCATTTTAGAGTCTGACCTTAGTTTCAGCAGTCATGTCAAAGCAATAAGCAAATCAGCGTACTTCCATCTCAGAAACATAGCCAGAATCAGATGTTTTGTCTCAAACCAAGATTTAGAGAAACTAGTTCATGCTTTAATCACCAGCAGGGTGGATTACTGTAATGGACTCCTTACAGGTCTTCCCAAGAAGACCATCAGACAGCTGCAGCGCATACAGAACACTGCTGCCAGGATTCTGACCAGAACCAAAAAAATCTGAGCATATCACTCCAATCCTCAGGTCCTTACACTGGTTGCCAGTTACTTTTAAAATTAACTTCAAAGTATTATTAATTGTCTATAAATCACTCAATGGTCTAGGACCTAAATACATTTCAGATATGCTTATTGAATATTAACCAAACAGACTTCTGAGATCATTAGGATCAAGTCAGTTAGAGATAACAAGGGTTCACTCCAAACAAGGCGAGTCAGCGTTTAGCCATTATGCCACCCATAGCTGGAATCTGCTTCCAGACGACATCAGACGTTCACCAACAGTAGCTACTTTTAAATCCAGATTAAAAACACACTTGTTTAGCTGTGCATTTACAACCTGAGCACTGTACTGGTTTACATCAACTGCACTTCTATCTCTAATTTCCTTTTCTTTTTCTTTTGCTCTTATTCTTTTTATATATACACTCACATTTTTAATCAATTTTATTGCTGTTTTATTGTCTCTTAAAATCTAAAGTATTTGCGATCTTAAATCATTTGCATTTTAAAGATACATCTTATTTCTCTCTGTCAATCATTTTATGTAAAGCACTTTGAATTGCCCTTGTGTATGAAATGTGCTATATAAATAAACTTGCCTTGCCTTTTGAAAGTGAAAGTGACCTATTAGTCAGATATGGTGACCCACACCCGAAATGTGACCTCTGCTTTTAACCCATCCAACTCAACTCAACTTTATTTATATAGCGCTTTTACAATTTTCATTGTTACAAAGCAGCTGTACATGAGACACATTGACTACAAGCAAAACAATCAAAGTTGTACCTGCAAAAACAAGAAAAGGTTGAAAACACAGAAGACAGACACACCCACACACAAAACACTCCACACACACAACACGCACCAACACACACACCCACACACAAAACACTCCACACACACAACACGCACCAACACACACAGACACAGAGACACACACACACACGGATGCGCACGCACACACACACACACACACAACACACACACACGTACGTACACAGACAAGTACGCACACACACACACGCTCAGTGAGAGCACACATTTAGGATAAAGGAGAGAGAAGCACAGGTCAAATATAACAGATAATAAATTCCTATATGCAATATTAATTAAGTAAAACTTTAAGATTCTAAAGCAGCCCCCCCGGTCAGGCAGATAGTGCAAAAACAGTATGCAAACGGTGGCGAGGAACCCAAAACTCTAATCGAGAAAAAAAACCTCAGGAGAACCCAGGCCCAACCAGGGGATTCCAGTTCCCCTCTGGCAAAAGCTGCTGCCTCTGCACAAGCTCCAGAGAACTTGCACAACAAGGCTAAATAAAATAAATAAACTTAATAATAAAATAAATTATAGTTTAAGATTATCATTAATAATCTAATAGCATTTGAAGTTTTGTGGTGAAGACATGTCAAGAGACCGCGTCCTTCTTTATCCAGCTCTATCATCTCAGCTCTTGTCAGGTCCCCACTTCCCATTCTCCGCTCTACCATCAGGTCAGGCCATGAACTGCATCCTGCTCGCTGTGGTAACCTTGGAACAATGAGACAAGACTGGCTGAGAGTAGAGTACTGTTCTGTACTCTTTGATGCAACAAGTACATCAGTTGTGTTTTTGGTTCCGGTTGATCTAACTAATGCAGCCTAAACCCTCTGAAGATTTATATTATGGAAGAGTAGTGTATGCAAGATTAAAAAGATGCGTCTTTAGTCTAGATTTAAACTGACAGAGTGTGTCTGCCTCCCGGACAGTGCAGGGAAGACTATTCCAAAGTTTAGGCGCTAGATAGGAAAAGGATCTACCACCTGCACTTGATTTTGAAATTCTAGGTATTACCAACTGACAGGACGCCTGAGAGCGTAATGCACGTGAAGGACTGTAATACAAAAGGAGTTCATTCAAGTACTGAGGAGCTAAACCATGTAAGGCTTTATAGGTAATAAGCAAGATTTTAAAGTTAACGCGATGCTTTATAGGTAACCAGTGCAAGGTTGACAGAACCGGGCTAATATGTTCATACTTTTTTGTACGTGTAAGAACTCGAGCTGCCGCGTTTTGGACCAATTGGAGTTTTTGTAATAAGCCTGCAGGGCAACCACCTAACAGTGCATTACAGTAATCTAGTCTTGATGTCATGAATGCATGAATTAACTTCTCTGCATCTGAGATTGACAGCATATGACGTAGTTTAGATATATTCTTAAAATGGAAAAACGCAATTTTACAGGTGTTGGCGACGTGGCTCTCAAATGACAGATTACTATCGAATAGAACGCCAAGATTCTTTGCTGACGACGAGGGTTTTATGGAACATCCGTCAATAGTTAAACAGTATTCTTGGTTGTTACTTATAGCAGTTTTCGGTCCAATAAGTAACACTTCCGTTTTGTCCGAGTTCAGTAATAAAAAGTTGTTACTCATCCAGTTTTTTATATCGACTATGCATTCCATTATTCGATGGAACTGCTGTGTTTCATGAGGCTTCGAGGAAATATAAAGTTGAGTATCATCAGCATAACAGTGAAAGCTAACTCCGTGTCGCTTTATTATATCTCCTAGAGGTAGCATGTATAATGCGAAGAGCAGAGGCCCTAAGACTGAGCCCTGTGGTACACCGTACTGGACTTGCGATTTGCGTGACACCTCATTGTTTATTGCTACAAATTGAAAACGGTTGGATAAATAAGATTTAAACCATTTCAAAGCTATTCCCTTAATGCCGACATAATTTTCGAGAGAGTAGTGAACACACGTACACCCGGAGCAGTGGGCAGCTATCACTGCAGCGCCTGGGGAGCAAGTAGGGGTAAGGTGCCTTGCTCAAGGGCACCTCAGTCGTTACCCGCCGGCCCTGGGAATCCAACCGGCAACCTTCTGGTCATGAGTCCGACTCTCTAACCATTAGTTAGCCTTTTATTTCTGTGATATCCGTTTCACCTGTCCCGTCTCATTGCTTTATTCAGTCTTCATGTGTTTTCTTTGTGCTTGGCTGTGGGTCTCGTTCTCTTCTGCCTCGTCTGTGTCAGCCGGTTCAAGTTCTTCTGTTCTCCTGCTGTGCGCTGCTGTTTTTCATTTCAAGCATTATGCTGATCCTATCATTTGTAATTGAAATAATAGTATAACATTATAAACATTTGTATAAGTGGTGGTCTCAGACTTCTGAAGGTCACTGCACATCTTTCTTTATTCTGCAGAACTGCTGTAAGAATTACAATATCAAGTGTGAATATGTAGAAATGTAAACGTTAACAACTTTTTTATAAATCACTTTTTATTTTCGTCATTTGAAAGTTCTAATGGTTTGATATTTTTAAGACACTTTCGAAGGGCTCCTGTGTTATGCTTAGCTTTATGGCTTTTATGTCACATGACAAGTCATTTGTTATACGGAGTGTCTATTTACACCGAGTACAAATAGGCCGCCTGGTTGGCAGAGCTCCGCCCACCAATATGTGATTGGAATAGAGAAAGTATAAGAACAACAACATATCAAACAGCGACTCTAGTGTCGTGAGGTGTAAACTCTGTATAGCTTGGAACAGGATGCCGGGGTTCTAATTTACCTTTTGCTGAAAACACTCTATTACCTTTTTCTATCACATTACACATCATGAAGGCATTTGTTTTCAATAAAATGTATTTAAGACTTAAGATTCATTTTTATTCATAAAGTTTAAGTTTAGGGTTAGGGGTAGGTGTAGGGCTTTAATATCTCAATAAGTTGCCATCATTTTAATAATTTATTTAAATATAATGATGAACACTTTGTTATTATTGCATAATGTTTAATGCACAACAATACTGAGGTGCAAATAGAAACGTTATCTGCCACTATTTATAAGTATCATCTAATTACTATTTCTACTTAATCCAAAGATCGAGAATACCGTTATCCAGGTATCGAGGTATAATACAGGTATCGAGAATACCTTCAGGCCCGACCCCAGCCATTCCATCACTGGTTGGTCGATCCGGGACAGTTCCTGCCCCGTCCCAACAGCCCACTTCTAAGAGTTTTCTCTCTCTCTGGGTGTTTATCATAGCTGCTCTCACCCTCTACACGACGGTGTTCGGCAACTCAACGTTGTGTCACGGCGAGACCCAATGTCGAGGATAATCATCAGCCTAAGCACTCTAATGCGATGGTGCGTTGTGCTACATCATCGCCAGGCAGGTAAAACTGCAGAGCCGATCTCCTCTCCGGGGGCCCTCCCACGGCGAGGGATCTGCACTGCCAGCCATTGAACCACCCACGGGAGGTCGATAAAGCAGAACGTACCCCTAGCCTCCCTGTCTCTGTCCCTGGGAGCCTGACAAGAGCTTCCCAAACCGTCACGGTGACTACGGGATACGGTCCGTCTCGGCTACGCGATCCAACTCCCCAGACGCCCGCCCAAGTTTTGGGGCATCCTCTAAACCTCAGTTAGAGGCAAGGATGCTCCCGTGCTTCGGGCCGAGGTCGCCACCCCTCTGGTGAGGAAGCGATCGTGCTCGTCCTTCTAGCCGAGATGTTCAACGGGTTTTACAGCCCGTGCTTCATCGTCCCCAAAAAAGCAGGGGTCGCTAGATCTGCGTACCCTGAACAGGCACCTACTCAAGCTACCGTTCAGGATGTTCACGCAGAATTACATCCTGGCATCTATCAGATGTCAAGATGGATTCATGGCAATCGACCTGAAGGACGCTTACTCTCATATCTCGATTCTCCCTCGTCATCGCCCGTTCCTACGGTTCGCTTTCGAGGGTCAGGCATATTAGTACAAAGTCCTCCCTTTCGGTCTGTCCCTGTCCCCACGAGTCTTCACAAAGATCGTGGTAGCCGCCCTCACTCCCCTCAGGGAGAGAGGTGTGCGGGTACTAAACTATCTCGATGACTGGCTCATTTAACACACTCGCGAGATCTGTTATGTACACACAGGGACCTAGTGCTTCGGCACCTAGATCGATTGGGACTACAGGTCAACTGAGAA
Source organism: Triplophysa rosa (assembly GCF_024868665.1). Taxonomy (NCBI): domain Eukaryota; kingdom Metazoa; phylum Chordata; class Actinopteri; order Cypriniformes; family Nemacheilidae; genus Triplophysa; species Triplophysa rosa. Next base: position 23,745,989 of record NC_079905.1, on the reverse strand, counting down.
AAGAGCAAGCTCTCCCCTGTGCAGAGCATCCTCTTTTTTGGTATGGAACTCAACTCTGTCTCCATTACAGCGCGACTGACTACAGAAAGCGCTCAGTCAGTGTAGAACTGCCTGGAATATTTCAAGCAGTCAGCGGTCCCCCTGAAATTCAGAGGCTCCTGGGCACATGGCATCCTCGGCGGTGGTGATACCCCTCGGGTTGATGTACATGAGACCGCTCCAACACTGGCTACAGAGTCGAGTTCCCTGGAGAGCGTGGCACACCGGCAGCAGGCGGATTGTGATTACGCCTCTCTGCCGACGTACGTCTTCAATGACCTTTCTACGGATGGGGGTCCCTCTCGGGTAGGTCATGAGGCACGTCGTGGTCATGACAGACGCCTCCCTGGAGGGTTGGGGTGCCGTGTGCAACGGGCACGCAGTGTCGGGGCGATGGACGGGCCCCCGCCTGCGCGGGCATATTAACTGCCTAGAGTTGTTGGATGTGCTACTTGCACTGAAGGGGCTACATCCTCTCGTGCAGGACAAGCACGTGCTGGTCCGGTCGAACAGCACAACTGCCATAGTGTATATCAACCGCCAGGGTGGCGTTCGCTCACGGCAGCTAACACGACTCGCCCGACGCCTCCTCCTGTGGAGTCCGCAGGTGAGCAGATCCCTGCGAGCCACACATATCCCAGGCGACCTGAACCAGACAGTCGATGCGCTCTCTCGTCAGTTGACACCTCGCGGAGAGTGGCGACTCCACCCCCGCGCAGTCCAGCTCATTGGGTACAGTTCGCGCGGGCTCAGGTAGACCTGTTCGCCTCCCTGGAAACCACCCATTGCCCGCTAGTGTACTCCCGTCCGGGGCCCCCCTCGGCATGGATGCTCTAGCGCACAGCTGGCCGTGGGACAAGCGGAAGTACGCCTTCCCCCCAGTGAGCCTCATTGCACAGACTCTGTGCAAGGTCAGGGAAGAGGAGCATCAAGTGTACTAGTTGCGCCATACTGGCTCAACCGGACTTGGTTCTTGGAGCTAATGCTCTTGACGACAGCTCCCCCCCAGTCGATTCCCCTGAAGAAGGACCTGCTTGCCCAGGGGAAGGGCACATTATGGCATCCCAGGCCAGATCTCTGGAACCTCCATGTCTGGCCCCTGGACGAGATGAGGAGATCCTGAGTGGCCTACCCCCTGCGGCGGTTAAGACCATCACTCAGGCTAGGGCCCTGGCCACTAGGCGCTATATGCCTGTAAGTGATGCCTCTTCTCATCCTGGTGCTCTTCTCGAAGAGAAGACCCGCGGAGTTGCTTGATTGGGAACGTGCTGTCCTTCCAGAGACTCGAGAGTAATCTCTCCCCTTCCACAATGAACGTGTACGTAGCTGCTATTTCCGCTCATCACGACCCAGTTGCTGGTAAGTCTCTAGGACAGCACAACCTGATCAATTGGTTCCTAAGTGGTGCGGGAAGGGACTGCCTCTGTACCCTCTTGCGACCTTGATGCGGTCCTGTAGCCCCTTGGAGATGCCGCTCTTTCTCACCTCATGATGAAGACGGCTCTCCGGATGGCGCTCAAGAGTGTAGCGGACCTAAAAGCATTCTCCGTGTCCACAGATTGCCTAGAACTCGGGCCCGGTGATTCTCATGCTATCCTGAGACCCCGGCCCGGCTACGTGCCCAAAGTTCCCACCACAATCCCTACACCAGGTGGTGAACTTACAGGCGCTCCCCATTGGGGAGGAAGACCCAACCCCATCCGTGTTGTGTCCAGTACGCGCATTGCGCCTGTGCTTGGACCGCACGCAGAGCCACAGGAGCTCTGAGCAGCTCTTTGTCTGTTTTGGAGATCAGCAGGGAGGGCTGTCTCAAACAGAGATTGGCGCACTGGATCATGGACGCCATCACTACGGCGTACCTGTCCTAAGATCGCCCACGCCCACTGGGTGAGAGCTCTCTCCACACGGAGTACAGCCTCCTCGTGGGCACTGGCTTGAGGCGCCTCTCTGGCAGACATCTGCAGATCTGCTGGTTGGGCTACACCCATCACCTTCACGAGGTCCTACAGCCTCCGCATAAAGCCGGTATCAGCTCGAGTCTTGCAGGCATCAGGCAAGACTGGCGGCCGGTAGGGTGTACGCCTATGACAGTACCTTCCCCCTTTTCTCCTAAGGGGGTCAGCGTACTAAACCAGCCTCCCTTCTTCCCCCACTGGGTGAAGAACAGGCACTCCATCCATCACTAAGCAAGCATCTCCTGCGGGTGGGCTGGGCAGAGCAGCCCTGCCCCTTAGGCCAGGTACCAACTGAGTTATCCACAACATAGCTCTAACCGGACCTAGTGCTACCAGACATTTTAACCCCTCAGCAGGGTCGTTCCGTCTGATGTATCCTCATGATTGGTTCCCACCTTGGTAACCCATGACCTTCCCTAGGTGGACCTCCACCTCGCGGTTATCTCCTTCAGTCCGCACATTCTTCCCATGAGTTCTCCCCCATCGGTGAGACCATGTTGGTATCTCCACTAAACTCCTCCCTCCTGTAGGAAGTGGTCTCTGTAGCGCATCCCACGCTTGAGGAAGTAGCGCTTACCCAGTGGCCTTACGGTACCAGGCGGCTTCTCGCTGTTAGAGAAACAAGGCCGCTGCCTGTGAGGCCCGAAGGCAGGGGCCTGCCCACCTTTCAAGTAAAACTCTGGGACCCCCTACCTACCCACTGGTAGGTTACAATTTCGCGGTAGCGCTCACAGCTGACACGCCCAGGCCAGTCACCGTCGCTTCGCTGGAGATTGTGACAGGGCACAGTGTTGTGGCATTTTCCATAGGAACCCCATTCTGTTGGCTCGACACAACATCGAGAGACTGACAGAAAGGGAACGTTTTGGTTACGGATGTAACCTCAGTTCCCTGATGGAGGGAACGAGACGTTGTGTCCTTCTTGCCACACACGTGCTGCCCACTGCAGCAGTCGTGAGAGGTCTCTGGCTCCTCACAACTAAGGTGAATGAATGAGGCACTTTTCTAAGAAGTCGGAAGCGATTGTTTCTTAGGGATGAACCCCATCTGTCGGCTCGACACAACGTCGAGAGACTGACAGAAAGGGAACTGAGGTTACATCCATAACCAAGACGTTTTCTCAACTTTGTCAATTAATTTTAAACAAACAAAAAAGATCTATCCTTTTATCGGCAACACATCATCAGCCTGTTGTCTGTGTGTATTTAGGATAAATAAAGGTCCAACAGTGGGATACGAGCAGGACGTGGGCTCAAAAACCACTCACCGTATCATCTACCCTGAGAGCGCTGTGGACATGGACAACTCCACTCACATGGTGCTCATTCCATTCAAAACTGTGGACCTGCAGTGGCTCATCAGCGTCTTCACCACCAAACACATTGAGCGGTGAGAAACACGCACGCACACACACGCATGTCTGGTTTATTATCTCCGTGGGGACAGTCCATAGGCGTAATGTTTTTTATACTGTACAAACTGTATATTTTATCCCCTATCCCTATCCCTAAACCTAAAGATCATAGAAAGCTTTTTGCATTTTTAGATTTTAAAAACTATTGTTCTGTACAATTTATAAGCTTTTGTGCCCATGAGGACCTCAATTTTGGTCCCCACAGTGACACGAGTCCTCATGTGTTGGTGTGCATTCAGGTTTAGGTCCCCACGGGGATATAAAAACATGGACAAACACGCACGCACACACACACACACACACACACACACGCGCACACACACACACACACACGCACACACAAACGTAAACTCATGTGTGCTTCATCAGGATAAAGTCAACTTTATTTCTATAGCGCTTTTTACAATTTGAATTGTATCACAGCAACTGTGAAGTAAACAGAATGTGCACACACTTCAAGGTCTTCTACTGCTTCTGTCTTCAGATAGAACAGGATGTATCTGCGATGACTGTTTTAACACATTATTGTTCCTCTTCAGAACATATATTCCAGTAAAACCCACAATAAAGGCAAACAGAGATAAGGTGAGCACTAGTTTAGTGTCTCTAAAAATCAGATATTCACTCTTTCAGAGAACAACAGGTACAGTAAGAGCATTTGATTTTGATTTGTTTTTGTTATGTCAGGTGATGATTCTCCATCCCGCTTTTCTCAAGTATATTCAAGAGCGCTGGCTGCTGAAGCATGGCCGATATCCATCCACGGGCTTCATTACGCTCATATTCGCTCTACACATCTGTGATCAGGTAAAACTCACACAGATAGTTTATACAGTGTGTCTGTGATGACTGGAAACACAACTTATTCTTAACATGTTTAAAACATACATACAAACTAATGTAAAACCATAACCTGATCTCATTTATGTTGAGTAGGTATAGGTACAACTTTAGAAATTTACATTTTGGATAGACATTGGGGTCATAATAAATTCATAGAATTCATCATGGGGGGGTGTTCTGAAACCCTCTTTAATGCTGCATTGTTCGTGAGTTATAGCTCAAGCTGTAGGCCTACCTTAATGTTGGCAAGCTGGCAAACCAGTAAAGGAGGTAGTTTAAAAGAAATGATTGTGATGGAGTTTGGACAAACTTTGGCAGCGATCCATCCAGGGGCAGATTAAGGTGGTCAGGGGTCCTTAGGCTGCTCTTTGGATGAGGCCCCCCTTAGGTGGTTTTCAGGTGCCTTTCACGCTTGCAGTTTAGTTTAGTTTAGTTTGTTTATAAAGCACCTTTATAGTACACACGTGCTCCCCAAAGTGCTGTACAGACATAATGAAATTAATAGAAATACCAAGGGTAGAATAAAGAAAAAAACACAATTACAACAAATACACATGTCCAACGTATTTAAAAAAGCACCTCTTATACTGTATTAAATGCAAGACAATAAAAAAAAGATTTAAAACAGGTTTTAAAGAACAGAAAGAGTTTGAGCCTGCCTAATATCCAGAGGCAAATTATTCCAGAGTTTTGGGGCCGCCACCGCATAGGCACGGTTACCCCTGCTTTTAAGTCGTGCACAGGGGGAACTAGGAGTAAATGCTCAGCAGACCTAAGTATTCTGGATGAAACATATGGCTGTATTAGGTCTGAGAGATATTTAGGAGCAAAGCTTAGTTCGGAACGGGGCACGGTTTGCATGAAAAATCTCTAATGTAAAAGCTGTCACGCAAACTCAAGTGCGCACCAGGGTACCGAACCCTGCGCATGCGCTTTAGCCGATTACAATGTATTTACTTCAATAAAACCCATGTACGAGATGATAGCGTTGGTCATTTACCTTTATAATACCAGATACCATTATTTACCAGAATAATTGTAAATATGGCTCACAATGGATATAAATTAAATTGAGAGCGCTTTGCAATGCCAAATGTTTAACTCGTATTGTAATATTACAATGTTTTATTTTTTTAGACATGTATATTACACATCTTATTTCACATTATACACGTACAGTATAACCAGTGATATGCACAAAGGGTAAGTGCAGAAAAGTATTAGTGGTGGTCGTTTTTCTTTTCTAAATATAAAAGAGTTAGATCAGTTTAGTTATTTATTGCATTTTAAAAGCCATAAATTAAGCATTTAGCAGAATTAAGTTTACACTTTTGGTTCAGCCCTCCATTACAGTCCCATTTCTCATGTGGCCCATTGGGATTAATTGCACACCCCTGAATTAGAGGCATATTTGAAAATGTCAAGAATAAAAATTATGTATACTGTAAATTATTACACTGTAAACCCGAATAAATTGGCAATACTCAAATATTTTTTGAGTTTTAGAGATTCTTCGTTTAAGTAAACAGAACCTTCAAATTTTGATTACTGTTAAGTTAAAGTTCTTACCAAATCTTAGTTAGTGCGACTTAAATATTTAATTTATCCTTTTTATGAAATTAAGTGGACAGAACTTAACAAATAAGTACCAAAATCACATTTTTAAGTTAACTAAACTAAATTATTTCGGTTTCTTTATTTTGCATATTCCTTAGTCTTAATATGCATAAATCAAATACCTTGACTTACGCAACCCAAAATGAGCAAGAAGAGACTGATCTCAGAATTGGCATTAGCACAGTCACTGCTCACTGGTAACATAACACATGTTACAGGTGAAATGTAGCTTCACAGAGACTAGGCACATGCACCACTCTTCTAAACAATGGTAACCACAAAACTGAAAAATATGTCAAACTTTTCTAAATATCTAAGAGAAGTGAACATTAAACACTAACAAGTCTTTAACTTTACTAAAAACATATAAAATAATCATATTTTTAAAAATTTACTCTCCTAATGCAGTCTGATGCAAAGCATGCTGGGAATTGGAAATCCTTCTTGACCAATTGTTGAATTAACATGTTTAAATTAAGTAAGGAGCATATACCATTTTTGAGTTTTAGTCAAGTTAATAAAAAATAATCATTATACTTTACTCAAAAGTAAAAAGAAATGTTTCACGAACTTAAAATATTTAAGTAAGTAGAACTTTTATAACTTTTTTTTATAAAATTAAGTTTACATTACTTAATCTGTTTGATTATTTTGAACATTTGGGTTTACAGTGAATAATAATGTGTCTTTGCCATTTTTTTAAATATAAAACTATTTATAAAACACAGGGTAGAGGGAATTGCATGTACACACATACAGTAGTTATCAAATTTCAGTTTGGAATAAATAAAAAAAGATTTAATTTAATGTGCGAATAATATGCGGCCCTTAACAAGGATTCGAAAACTTTATGTGGCCCTCGAGGTAAAAAGTTTGCCCACCCCTGTTATAGACTGTCATGAAACGGTGAGGGAACAAGGACAGAGGACCCAGGTGCAGACAGCGGGTAAGGGATTAAAAAGATTTTAATAATAAAATAAAACAAAGACAAAACAAAAATCCACGAGGGGGTAAAACAAGAACAAGGACACAGGAAAAAAGACTAACTACACCTAACAAGACTAAAGATAACATTTACCATTCAATACAAATAACTAGACTAGACTAGACTAGACTAGACTAGACTAGAGTAGACTAGACAGGAACTCACCCACATGAAACGAATGACAATGAACCAGCACAGGACAGAAAACACAAGGGCATTATAAGGGATCAAAATCAAGAGGGGACAGGTGTGGGGCATGAAATCATAATGAGCACTAATGAGGAAACAAGAGGGCAGGAACAATGACGAGACCGGAGAGTATGGAAGGCCATCAGTGCCAAAATTCCCCTCGCCACATGAGGTTCTGTCGTGATTCTGTCACTAGATCAAGAAAAGCAAGACAAGATGGGGCAGAACCATGACAATAGACAGTGGTGCTTTATTTTAAAAGTATTAAATTTCATTAAACGTAATAAAATAACGTGGCAAACAGTTGTTTTCAGTGAATTCAGACCCAGCTCAAGTGTCGTTTACACTGCGCTCAAGTGAATAAAAAACACAATATATTGACTCGTGTTCAGTTTACTATCATGTGTCATGCACGTTTGTGATGATGTAAGATGAATGCAAACGCACCAGGGTTCTATATAATCAAGCTGAGACACAAAACCAACGCTGCGAGGGGTGTCGGGAAGAATCGCACTCGGATAAACACACATTGAGACAGCAAATTCTACAGTGTTTCCTCTACATTCCTGGCTGCTTAGCAATGGCAAACACCAGGAGAGCTCAACTTCCAGTTTTATACAAGTATACGTGAAATATAAATGGGCCCTAATAACGCCTCGGTGGATCTTTACTGAGACACAAACCACTGTGCATTACATAAACTGTGTATAAAACAAAACCATATTTAAAAACCAACCTGTCATGATTCGTGACAGGTGAGACACAGTGACAAGGAACAGAAGACCCAAGTGCAGACAGGAGGTAAGGGGTTAAACAGACTTTTAATAAATAATTAACAAAACAAAGACCCACGTGGGGGTAAAATAACAGACTATAAACATGACATATGACAAGAATATGGACTACTTACACTAAACTAAACTAGAGACAACATTTGCATTAAATACAAAAACTAAACTACACTTAACGACAAGAACTCACCCACATGAAACACGACACAGTACAATGAACCAGCACAAGACAAGAGACACAAGGTTAATACATAGGGAGATAAATCAAGAGGGGACAGGTGCGGGTCATGAACTAATTAACAACTAATAGAGAGGAAAGGGCGGGAACAGAGACTCGACACCGGAGAGTGGAAGGCCAACACGGCCAAAACGCCTCTCTCCACATGAAACAAGAGATTCTGTCACGATTCTGCCACTAGGTCAAGAAAAGCAAGACAAGATGGGGCAGAACCATCTAGCATGCCATCTAGCAATAGCAGTGACGTAAATGAAAATGATTGACATGATTTCACCAGCAGCTGATTGGACAGATGTGACCCAAATGTAACATCTGTCCAATCACCGGCTTATTTTTTGTTTACGCTGAAAGTAAATTTAAAATTAAAATAAACTTGGTCAATCAGAGACCCCTAAACAGGAGGGGCCCCTAGGCAAGCATGTGTGTTAATCCGCGCCTGGATACAGCGGATACAGCCATTTATTGTATGTGCACTATTTAATCTGTGAAAACTACCATGTCCAAGGCTGCAATTCTAAAATCAATGTATCTGCCACAGCTGCAAATTCTGCAGCTTTTAAATCAGCGTAAGGTGCTGAGGTGAGGGTCAGCGTTGACGTTTGATGAGATAATGGTTAGAAAACTTCTGATTTATACCAGTATACAGTCTACAGTAAGTTTAGATATGTCTGATTGTGTCTACCGTTGGCTTCTTGTGTGTTTTATATATACTTGATGGCTGATCTGATAAATACCGGCTTGTATGCTTGGTTGCTTCAAGGAATCAGTGTTAGTCTATCATTTAAAATAGGGTGACCATACATGCCATTTTTCCGGGGCACATCCTGGCCTCCGGAGGTCGCATTTGTCGATCGCACGTTTATTATTTTAGGTTTTATTTCAGGAAAGCAACCGTTAAATTTCAAGGTAAGAATTGAATGAAACTACAATGATTATGTCTTAAGAGAAATACATGTTAATTGTGTAACAGGTAGGAAATATACAGAAACTGAATTAAGTTCTTAAACAACTTAGTGTTTACTGCTGTATTCTATATTAAATACAGATGGATTCTGATTAAAGCTACAAAATACATTGAATTCCTCTTTTCTTCTGTTCTTTTATTAACATTAGTGACAGTAGTTAACAAGAATGAGCCCCTTTAAGAGCTTCCAAGAGACACAGATCTGACACGTTTCTCATTTTCACAACTCTATGCATTCACAAGTTCGACTATGCAGATAATAACATAGTAGTGATGGTAGAAAGGTATGCGTATTTGGCGTGCTGTCCAGGGAGCGGGCCCCTGAGCTTGCCAGTTCCGCTGAACCTGGTGCACTCTCCCCCCCCCCCTGATCAGGGAGAGTGCACCGAGCTCGGAACTGGCCCGAACCCAGAGCGCACCCCAAAATGCATTTTACGCAGGACAGCAGCCGGTTGACACACCCCCCCCCAACGTTAGGCTTAAGGCTGCGGAGGTGGAAGCCTCGTCCGATGTGGTGTAGGAAGGCGAGTTAAGTCTCTGAGGGAGCGGAGGGCAGAGATGCAGGTTCTTGCTGAAGAAGGTTAGGCTGCGGTAACTGAGGTGCGGGTTCCTGCTGGAATTGTGCTTGCTGCGGCTGCGGTCAATGGAGATTGGGCTTCTGCTGAGCGTTTTCTACTGGGGCAGCAAAGATGAGATGCGGGCTCTTGCTGGAGCGGTGTTTGCTGAGGCTGTGGTTATAGAGATGCGGGCTTCGGCTGAAGCGGTGTTTGCTGAGGCTGTGGGAATAGCTATGCGGACTCCTGCTGGAGTAGTGCTTGCTGGGGCTGCGGTAATAGAAAAGCAGGCCCTTGTTGGGGCGGTGCTGTTGAGGCTTATGGTAATGGGGTACCGATTTGCTGTTGGAAAGGTGGCTGCTGGTGTAGCATAGAGGGTGTGGATGGTTTCGTTGCGGTGGTACTGGCTTCTGAAAGAGAGAGTCTGCTGCGGCAGAGGGAGATGGAAGCTCAGGCCCCTGCGGGGGTGGTCGCTGCGGCGATACTGGCTTCTGGAGGGGAGCTTTCTGCTGTGGCAGAGAGGAGAAGGATGCGCTGCTCCTGTGGAGGTGGTTGCTGCAATGAAGTTGGCTTCTTGAGGAGAGGTGTATGCGGCGGAAGAGGAAGATGGAAGCGCTGGCCCCTGCGGGGGCGGTCGCTGCGGCGATACTGGTTTCTTGAGAAGAGCTCTCTGCTGCGGCAGAGAGGAGATGAAGGCGTGGGCTCCTGTGGGTGGTTGCTGGGCGATTCTGGCTTCTGTAGGGAAGGGGGGGTGTCTGCTGCGGCAGAGGAGAGATGGAGGTACGGGCTCCTTTGGAGGCAGTTGTTGCAGTGAAGCTGGCTTCTTGGGACGTGTATGCTGCTGTAGCGGTTTTAAGTAATGTTATTATATTGATGAGCAAAGCTCACCAAATATGGTTCTCCACCAGATCTTTCAAGATCATATCCATGAAAACACGGGCCCCTTCGGGATGATTGCTGCGGCGATACTGGCTTTGTAAAAGTGGAATTTTGTTTCTGCAGGGTACGTGTTGGAAGTACGGGCCCCTACGGAGGCGGTCGCTGCTGTGATACTGGCTTCTGTAGAATTGGTGTCTGCTGTGGCAGAGCACGAGTTGGAAGCGCTGGCCCCTGCGGGGCGATCGCTGCGGCGATACTGGCTTTTGTAAGGTGGAAAATTTGTTTTCAGCGGGGTACGGGTTGGAAGCGCGGGCCCCTGCGGAGGCGGTCGCTGCGGGAATACTGGCTTCTAGAGGAGGAATGTCTGCTGCGGCAGAGCACGAGTTGGAAGCATGGGCCCCTGCGGGTCGATCGCTGCGGTGATACTGGCTTTTGTAAGGTGGAAAATTTGTTTTCAGCGGGGTACGGGTTGGATGCGCGGGCCCCTGCGGAGGCGGTCGCTGCGGCGATACTGGCTTCTAGAGGAGGGATGTCTGCTGCGGCAGAGCACGAGTTGGAAGCACGGGCCCCTGCGGGTCGATCGCTGCGGTGATACTGGCTTTTGTAAGGTGGAAAATTTGTTTTCAGCGGGGTACGGGTTGGATGCGCGGGCCCCTGCGGAGGCGGTCGCTGCGGCGATACTGGCTTCTAGAGGAGGGATGTCTGCTGCGGCAGAGCACGAGTTGGAAGCACGGGCCCCTGCGGGTCGATCGCTGCGGTGATACTGGCTTTTGTAAGGTGGAAAATTTGTTTTCAGCGGGGTACGGGTTGGATGCGCGGGCCCCTGCGGAGGCGGTCGCTGCGGCAATACTGGCTTCTAGAGGAGGAATGTCTGCTGCGGCAGAGCACGAGTTGGAAGCACGGGCCCCTGCGGGTCGATCGCTGCGGTGATACTGGCTTTTGTAAGGTGGAAAATTTGTTTTCAGCGGGGTACGGGTTGGATGCGCGGGCCCCTGCGGAGGCGGTCGCTGCGGCGATACTGGCTTCTAGAGGAGGGATGTCTGCTGCGGCAGAGCACGAGTTGGAAGCACGGGCCCCTGCGGGTCGATCGCTGCGGTGATACTGGCTTTTGTAAGGTGGAAAATTTGTTTTCAGCGGGGTACGGGTTGGATGCGCGGGCCCCTGCGGAGGCGGTCGCTGCGGCGATACTGGCTTCTAGAGGAGGGATGTCTGCTGCGGCAGAGCACGAGTTGGAAGCACGGGCCCCTGCGGGTCGATCGCTGCGGTGATACTGGCTTTTGTAAGGTGGAAAATTTGTTTTCAGCGGGGTACGGGTTGGATGCGCGGGCCCCTGCGGAGGCGGTCGCTGCTGCAATACTGGCTTCTGTAGAAATGGTGTCTGGTGTGGTAGAGCATGAGTTGGAAGCACGGGCCCCTGCGAGGGCGGTCGCTGCTGTGATGCTGGCCTCTGAGTGGTGTCTGCTGCTGCCGAAGGTAGATGGAGGCACGGTCCCCTGAGGGGCGGTCGCTGTGGCGATACTGGCTCCGTGTTGAGTGATGTCTGCTGCTACAGAAAGAAGATGGAGGCACGGGCCCTTGTGGGGGCGGTCGCTGCTGCGATGCTGGCCTCTCTGAGTGAGTGATGTCTGCTGCGGCAGAGAGGAGATGGAGGCACGGGCTCCTGTGGAGGCGGTTGCTGCAATGTAGCTGGCTTCAAGAGGTGTCAGCTGTGGTAGAGAAAGATGGAAGCGCGGGCCCCTGCGGGGGCGGTCGCTGTGGCGATGCTGGCTTCTTAAGGCTTGCCGACTGCTGTGGTGGAGAGAAGGAGGCGCTGGCCCTTGCGGGGGCGGTCACTGTGGCAGTGCTGGCTGGTGAAGTGAAGGAGAAGCCTGGTAGGAGGTAGGAAGGCTGAAGCTAGAACATTCGGGTGATGAGGGTGCGATGTGCCTCTCTGATGAGGGTACGGTCCGACCTGATATAGCTTTTGAAAGCTTCTGATGTCCAGCGGCCGAGCGCTTGGATCTGAGACTGTGAGAGGCCTTTTTGAGCGGCCGTGGTTGCCGCGCCTATGCGGAAGCAATGGCTGGAGAAGTGGCCTGCCGGCATGCCGGATTAGAGCAAAACGGATTTTAGGTGTTTTTGCAACCAGAAACGTGTGGCAGGGCGGTTCGAGTCGTCTACGAAGAGAGGGTCTGATGGAGATTTTGCCTGAGATTTTCTGAACTGGAGGTAGGCTAAGAGGGTTTGGTAGGGTTGGATTTGGGACTGGAGATTGAAAATGTAGATGGAGTAACCTTTCCTGGTTTGATCCATCTTGCTCTGCTTTTAGAAGTATGAGATTGTCTCTGAATCGAGCACTGACAGGTCGGAGACTGTGGGGTCTACTTTTGGGTTGAAATTGGATGTGGTGGAGATTTCCGAGCACCTTAGAAAACCGAAGAAGGCCAGAATGAACATGGCATCGAGTGTGCGGGCAGTATGTATGGAGTGATTTCTATGGTAGTATTAGTATTTCTATGGTAATGGGTTGCCTGGCGTCTGGGCGGGCGGGTTGTGCTATCTGGATGCACTTGATGAGCATGGATGCTTGAGGGCTGGCTATGGCTTGGGAGGGTGAGTTGAAAATGAGTTTGTGAAAAAAATAATATTTGAATCTTAAAATTAAAAATAGAATGCCAACCCACAGAATGAATATTTGAATATTCTGGTACAGCCCTAGAGGAAAGATGCTGCAAAAACGGTCACGGGACTGCTTAATATCAGAAATTTCTCCGTGCTGATTGGTTGTATTACATGAACATGCTCACCATTAAAGTTTATTTAACTTTGTTGTTCTGTTGAACTCAAACTCAACTCAACTCAACTTTATTTATATAGGCTTTTACAATTTTCATTGTTACAAAGCAGCTGTCATGAGACATATTGACTATAAGCAAAAAATTAAAGTTGTACCTGCAAAAACAAGAAAAGGTTGAAAACACAGAAGACAGACTACCCACATACAAAACACTCCACACACACAATATGCACACGTACTAACACACATAGACATAGAGACACACACACACACACACGGAGCGCGCACGCACACACACACGTACACAGACAAGTACGACACACACACGTCACAGACACACACCACACACACACAGGTGCTCAGTGAGAGCCACATTTAAGATAAAGGAGAGAGAAGCACAGGTCAAATATAACAGACTATAAATTCCTATATGCAATATTAATTAAGTAAAACTTTAAAATTCTAAAGCAGCCCCCCCGGCAGGCAAATAGTGCAAAAACAGTATGCAAACGGTGGCGAGGAACCCAAAACTCTAATGCGAGAAAAAAAAACCTCAGGAGAACCCAGGCCCAACCAGGGGATTCCAGTTCCCCTCTGGCAAAAGCTGCTGTCTCTGCACAAGCTCCAGAGAACTTGCACAACAAGGCTAAATAAAATAAATAAACTATATAAAAGTAAATTATAGTTTAAGATTATCATTAATAATCTAATAGCATTTGAATTTTGTGGTGAAGACATGTCAGAGACCGCGTCCTTCTTTATCCAGCTCTATCATCTCAGCTCTTGTCAGGTCCGCCGCTTCCCTATTCTCCGCTCTACCATCAGGTCAGGCCATGAACTGCATCCTGCTTGCTGTGGTAACCTTGGAACAATGAGACAAGACTGGCTGAGAGTAGAGTACTGTTCTGCACTCTTTGATGCAACAAGTAAATCATTGTGTTTTTGGTTCCGGTTGATCTAACTAATGCAGCCTAAACCTCAGAGGATTTATATTATGGAAGGTAGTGTATGCAAGATTAAAAAGATGCGTCTTTAGTCTAGATTTAAACTGACAGAGTGTGTCTGCCTCCCAGACAGTGCAGGGAAGACATTCCAAAGTTTAGGCGCTAGTATAGGAAAAGGATCTACCATCTGCACTTGATTTTGAAATTCTAGGTATTACCAACTGACAGGACGCCTGAGAGTCGTAATGCACGTGAAGGACTGTAATACAAAAGGAGTTCATTCAAGTATTGAGGAGCTAAACCATGTAGGGCTTTATAGGTAAATGCAAGATTTAAAGTTAACGCAATGCTTTATATAACCAGTGCAAGGTTGACAGAACCGGGCTAATATGTTCATACTTTTTTGTACGTGTAAGAACTCGAGCTGCCGCGTTTTGGACCAGTTGGAGTTTTTGTAATAAGCCTGCAGGGCAACCACCTAACAGTGCATTACAGTAATCTAGTCTTGATGTCATGAATGCATGAATTATCCTACATCTGACTTAGCTGACTAGTTTAGATATCTGATTCGATTTACAGGTGGAATGGCCTCAAATGACAGATACCGAATAAACAGATCTCTACGACCGGTAAGTTCTCTAAGATAATATAGTTCTTCATCATAATGTTTTGATACTGACAAGTATCCAAAAGTTTTTACTTACATTATCTATATCCTATACTTGTGAGGTTAGATAGACGTGAACGCTTTATAAATCCATAGTATATACATGTGAGATACTTAAACGTTTGATTGACTTTTTTGGTAAATTCTCTTGCAACATTCACAAAGATTTACATCATCAGAATAACGATAAATACAAAAATGGTCTATTACTTTCAGAAATTAAGATAACTTGTAACATTACAACTGCTGACGACGAGGGTTTTATGGAACAGCCGTCAATAGTTAAACAATATTCTTGGTTGTTACTTATAGCAGTTTTCTGGTCCAATAAGTAACACTTCTGTTTTGTCCGAGTTCAGTAATAAAAAGTTGTTACTCATCCAGTTTTTTATATTCGACTATGCATTCCATTATTCGATGGAACTGCTGTGTTTCATGAGGCTTACGAAGGAAATATAAAGTTGAGTATCATCAGCATAACAGTGAAAGAATCGTCGCTTTAATCTCCTAGGTGATGTTATCCGCTTTATTATATCTCCTAGAGGTAGCATGTATAATGCGAAGAGCAGAGGCCCTAAGACTGAGCCCTGTGGTACACCGTACTGGACTTGCGATTTGCGTGACACCTCATTGTTTATTGCTACAAATTGAAAACGGTCGGATAAATAAGATTTAAACCATTTCAAAGCTATTCCCTTAATGCCGACATAATTTTCGAGTCTATGTAGGAGTGTGCTGTGGTCAATGGTATCGAATGCAGCACTAAGGTCTAGCAGCACCAATAACGAGATACAACCTCGGTCAGACGCCAATAGCAGATCATTTGTAACTCTGATCAAAGCAGTCTCTGTACTGTGACATGCTCTAAATCCAGACTGGAATTCTTCATTGATGTCATTCCTTTGGAGGAAGGAGCATAATTGAGTTGAAACTACTTTTTCCAGAACTTTAGATATGAAAGGTAGATTCGATATAGGCCTGTAGTTCCTTAGTTCTCTAGGGTCGAGTTGGGGTTTTTTGACAAGGGGCCTTATAACAGCCACCTTATATGCTTTAGGCACATGTCCTAATGTCAGAGATGAGTTAATAATACCAAGAAGAGGATCTATAATTTCTGGGAGCATCTCTTTCAGTAGATTTGTAGGTATAGGGTCTAGTATGCATGTTGTTGATTTAGATGATCTAATAATTTTAGACAGCTCATCTTGATCTACGGTATAAAATAATTGCATTTTCTCCTTAAGGGCGCTGTAGTTAGTTTGTTCAGCGGGTTTCACTTCTGATTGCATTGTTATAATTTTTTCTCTAATATCTTGGATTTTATATGTGAAGTAGTTCATAAATTCATCACTGCTATGCTGATATACAGGATCAGAAGTCACTGACGATTTATTTTTTGTTAATTTAGCCACTGTGTTAAATAAAAACCTAGGGTTGTGCTGGTTTTCTTCTATTAGTGATGAAAAGTAGGCGGATCTAGAAGTTTTTAGGGCTTTCCTGTATTTTCGAATACTATCCTTCCATGCTGTACGAAATACCTCTAATTTAGTTTTCTTAAAGTTGCGCTCCATTTTTCGGGCCGCTTTCTTTAGAGCCTGAGTGTGTTCATTATACCACGGTGTGGGGCTGCCATTTTTAATCTTCTTTAAACGTAGTGGAGCAACTTTGTCTAGCGTTACCGAGAAGGTGGAATTAAAATTTTCAGTGGTAATGTCAAGATCTTCAACGTTATTTCTCATGATTTGAGACAATTCGGGCAGATTATCGAGAAACGCATCTTTGGTAGTTGAAGTTATTGTTCTACCATATTTGTAACAATGAGTTTTATTTGCAGCCGTAGGCCAGTGAAGCAAACATAATACCAGATAATGATCCGAAATGTCTTCACTCTGCTGAAGGATTTTAACGTCGTCCACATTTATACCGTAAGACAGTATTAAATCTAAAGTATGATTACGAAGGTGAGTGGGTCCTGACACATGTTGACTAATGCCCATGGAGTTAAGAGTGTCTTTGAAAGCCATTCCTAAGGCATCTGTAACGTTATCTACATGGATGTTAAAGTCACCAACGACAAGGAGTCTATCTGCGGCCAGTACTAGTTCTGATAAGAACCCACCAAATTCTTTAATAAAATCTGTGTGGTGCCCTGGAGGCCTATATACAATAGCTAGAATCAATTTAAAAAGTGTTTTATCTTTAGTATTAGGTGTTGAAACATGAAGAACCATGACTTCAAAAGAATTATATTTAGAGTTCGACTTCTGGGAAATGCTAAGAGAGTTATTGTAAAGTGCTGCGACACCTCCCCCTCTGCCTTTTAGACGAGGCTCGTGTTTATAATAATAATCTTGGGGGACAGATTCATTTAAAGCAATATAATCATCTGGTTTTAGCCATGTTTCTGTCAAACAGAGCATGTCTATTTTATGATCTGTTATCATATCGTTAACAAAAAGTGCTTTATTAGAGAGAGATCTAATATTTAGCAATCCGAGTCGTAACAGTTGATTATCTGTATTTTGTTCATGTTTAGTTTGTTTAACGTTTATTAAATTACTTTCAAGAGGTTTACGCATTATTTTATGTTTGCTAATCCGGGGGACAGACACAGTCTCTATTTTGTGATGTTTGGGAGAACGGATTACTACATGTTGTACATTTTGTGTATTCTGCGACGTGAGACGGCAAGCAGACAGTTGGTTAAGCCATACTGTCTGCTCCCTGACCTGGGCCCCAGCGAGTCAAGTTTTAGCATTAGCATTAAGACTTTTTGCCATATTTCTAGACAGGATGGAAGTCCCAGCCCAGGAGGGATGGAGACCATCTCGTTTCAACAGGTCAGGTCTGCCCTCAAAACTCTTCCAGTTATTTATAAAAACTATATCATTCTGCAGGCACCACTCAGACAACCAGCCATTTAGTGATGATAATCTGCTATAAATCTCATCACCACGATAAGCAGTGAGGGGGCCAGAGAATATTACAGTGTCTGAAATCATGCTTGCGAGCTCACACACCTCTTTAATGTTATCTTTTGTGATCTCCGATTGACGGAGTCGAACATCATTTGTGCCGACGTGAATGACAATCTTACTGAATTTACGATTAGCCTTAGCCAGCACATTTAAATTTGACTTGATGTCAGGCGCTCTGGCTCCCGGTAAACATTGGACTATGGTGGCTGGTGCCTCTATGTTAACGTTCCGAACAATAGAATCACCGATAACTAGGGCACTTTCAGCAGGTTTCTCAGTCGGTGCGTCACTGAGCGGGGCAAACCTGTTCGAGACTGTAATCGGAACGGTCGAGTGATGTTTTGTCCTGCGACTACGCCGTCTCACAGTCACGAAGTTTCCCAGCTGCGGGGATTTTCAACCGGAACCGAGCTGTGTGCGCTAATGTTGCTCGCATCCAAAGTGTTTTCTATCGTCGTTAAACTCTTACTATCCTCAGATAAAGATTGGATGCGAGACTCTAATTCTAAGATCTTCTCTGTCAGCCTAACTATTTCCCTGCATTTATCGCATATAAAGCCCTCGCAGCTGACAGAGAAGGCTAAGCTAAACATATGACATGAGGTGCAAGTAACAATAATAGGAATAGAAGCCATAACTCACCGGATTTGAAGTGCAATTCCAACTTACCAAGGTTGCTCGATGGATCGTAGTATACTCGCTTAAAAAGAGAAACAGTTAGCACACAAGACAAACCAGAGGCAAGATGATATTCCACAGTGTGAACAGAAAGCAAGCTAACACGCTATTGCTATGCTAACGGCGTTAAATTAACTATCACATTTGGTTTAGACTCTTCCAAGTAAATAACAGGAACAGGGTTATTGAGATATCAGGATAAGTTAGCAACGACAATAATAATTAACGATAATAAAATACACTAATATTAGAGCGAAGTGGGAAGCGCACTGATACAAACAAGCTGCCGGCAGCGATGCAGGAAACAGGAAGCAGCATTTAGGAGGGTTTTTAGTGGGTGTTTTATTGGAAGATCAGCTCCGAATATGGAGGTACATGTGTTGGCCGGGGGTTTGCGTCCGGCGCCAGCAGCTTGAACTTCTGGAAGACAAAACGGGAAAGAGCATCAGCTATCTGGTTTTTTGACCCTGGGATGTGTCTAGCCGTTAAAATGAATTGATCGCAAGCTGATATCCAGATTTGGCGTCTGAGAAAAGGCATCAATGTGGGAGAGTGGAAATGGCCGTTGTTGATGCATTGAACGGTTGCCTCGTTGTCACAATGAACAATGATGCTGGAGGCAGACCATTCTTTCCCCCAGAGGAAGGCTGCAACTACCAGTGGGTATAGTTCGAACAGGGCTGACGATGCGAGAGACTGGGATAATTCTAGGAGCTGGGGGGCCAGGTAGAAGCAAACCAGCGGCCTTGGTAAAACCCCCTGAAACTGACGGAGGGGGCGGCATCGTTAAACAGACGTATGTCTGCGGGAAGAGAGACCATGTCGCTGTAGAAAAATGATAGGCCATTCCATTGCCTGAGAAACTTGATCCATAAGCTGAGCTCGTCGCAGCATGAGGTAGTTAGGGTTATCGTATCCTATGATAATGCGTGGGCGGAGGATGCTAAGAATAGGAGATGCGAAATGAACGGGCAGCCTTGCGGGATGATGCGCATCGCGAAATTAAGGTGGCCGAGAACTGATAAAAGCTCGCGTTTGGAACAACGGGGGTTGGTTATGAGAGAGGAAACGATCAAAATCGTCCTATCGATTTTTTCATTTGGCAATGACGCCTGGAAGATTAGTGAATCTTATTTGATCATTTGAATTCGATGGACGTGCTTGGCCCGGCGGTTTTGTCTTGTGCAAGGGGGATGCCTAGCTTCGCGAAAACTTCTTGCGCTGTTGAGAGGTGTGCGGCTGGGATGGAGTCGGGAGGTAAGATAATTAAGAAGTCATCTAATAGGTGAATGAGGTAGGGGATAGCGTAGTTGTTAGCGAGGATCCAACAGATCGTTTCTGACAGAATGTCGAAGATTTTTGGGTTGCTTCTGCATCCGAAAGTGAGTCTGACGGAGAAGTAGAATTTCTCGCGCCAGCAAATGCCGAAAAGATGCCAGAAGTCTGGGTGAATGGGCATGACTTTAATTGCAGAGGTGATATCGACTTTAGCCAACCAAGCTCCGCACCTGGCACTTTTAATGAGAGTAATGGCTTGGTCGATGTCGTGGTAATGGAGAGAAAACTCTTCGAGCGGAATGAGGCTATTTATGCTTGGAAAAGGGGAACCGTGGGGGGACGAGAGATCGAATATGAGGTGTTTTTTACCTGAGAATTTTCGCGTTGCTACACCGATGGGGCTGACGCGATAAACGGTAAAGGGGGGAGCGGTAAAAGGACCGATCAAGAAATCGGCGTCGATCTCTTTTTTGATGAGGAGATCGACCGTCTCGGGCTCGGTCAGTGCGGACTGGAGATTAGGGCAGATTAGGCTGTGTGAGAGTGGACTCGATGCCGGGGTTAAATCCGTTCAAAAGACCTGACAAGAATTTTTTTTTTTTGGGTTCCTCGCCACTGTTTGCATACTGTTTTTGCACTATCTGCCTGACCGGGGGGCTGCTTTAAAATTTTAAAGTTTTACTTAATTAATATTGCATATAGGAATTTATAGTCTGTTATATTTGACCTGTGCTTCTCTCTCCTTTATCCTAAATGTGTGCTCTCACTGAGCGTGTGTGTGTGTGTGCGTACTTGTCTGTGTACGTGTGTGTGTGTGTGTGTGTTGTGTGTGTGTGCGTGCGCATCCGTGTGTGTGTGTGTGTGTCTCTATGTCTATGTGTGTTAGTACGTGTGCATATTGTGTGTGTGGAGTGTTTTGTATGTGGGTATGTCTGTCTTCTGTGTTTTCAACCTTTTCTTGTTTCTGCAGGTACAACTTTAATTATTTTGCTTATAGTCAATATGTCTCATGTACAGCTGCTTTGTAACAATGAAAATTGTAAAAGCACTATATAAATAAAGTTGAGTTGAGTTGAGTAATCAGTAAATTGAGTGTCTGGGTGGTAGGACAATTCAGAAGACAAGCAAGAAACAATCGAGTCGATAAATAATTTTTAGATTTTTTATTGGTGGCTTTGTGTACGGGGCACACAAGGCGGGCATGGCCACTGCCGCAAAAATTACATGTATGGAGGTAGTGGCAGCGTTGCCTTTTTTGGCATATTCTTGTGTCTTTACGTTCATCCAGGCACAAAAGAGAAGTTACTACTGATGCGCTGTCTGACAGATTCTTACAGAAATTCACTGATGCAGCCTTTAGACCAAGTTAAATTATGATACTAAACAAAAATGAGACATGACATGTGAGACTGGTAGTATAGTGCAAAAAATACTGCCTTTAAACATTCACCCACTATCCATAACACAATACCATTGATTCCATTTACAGTTTCTTTTAAATTGTTGAGACACTAAAAGTGTAGCATTTCTTTACAGCGCAACATCGTCATCCACTGGCCTGGCAAGCATAATACAGTGTTTTTTAATTTGTTTTCACAAATCCGTTTAAATGCAGATCGTTTTGATAAGTGAAACTTTTCAAAAACGCAAAGGAAAAACTTTTCTGTTTTTTATTTTGTAAACATACTTTAAGGCCCACTCAGTGAAACCATTCACTCTTGGGGCAGTGACAAAAAAGGTTTGGCAAGATAAGAAATTTAAAAATCTTTTAAAAACTTGTTTTAAAAGCATGCATCAGAAGTTTTAAAATGTACTTAGAGTATTTATGTTGATTTTGTGTAATTACAAATAACATTTGCACCCCTTTTTTATGAAAGTTAAGACCGAAGGTGCCTGAAAATGTCAAATGGAGTAACTGACAAAGAATGAGAAATATTATATACTTTATCTACGTAGATGGAATGTGAACATACTCATAAAAATAAATAATTTATTTTAAAATATCACACAAAATAGATTTTATTAGAGTTATCTCTAAATTCAAATATAATGCTTTTTGCAATTTTTATTGGGACACATGCTGCAAACACCTTTTTTCTATGTAATCTTTGACAAATTATGTAAATATGGTTAAAACTATATTAATACACTAAACTAGATGTTTCTCTTTTATTCCACATTAACTTTCTTGTATACAATACAATTTCTTGTGCTCAAAGTTCCCACCACTCCCTTCAGGGACCAGGTGGTGAATTTGCAGGCGCTCCCCCCTTGGGAGGAAGACCCAACCCCTGCCGTGTTGTGTCCAGTATGCGCCCTGCACTTCTACTTGGACTGCACACAGAACTTCAGAAGTTCTGAGTAGCTCTTTGTCTGTGTTGGAGGACAGCAGAAGGGGAGAGCTGTCTCCAAACAGAGATTGGAGCACTGGATCGTGGATGCCATCACTCTGGCATACCGATCCCAAGATCTCCCGTGCTCACTCCACCCGGGGTGTAGCCTCCCCGTGGGCACTGGCTCAGGGCGCCTCTCTGGCAGAGATCTTCAGAGCTGCGGGTTGGGCTACACCCAACACTTTTGCGAGATTCTACAACCTTCTTGTCGAGGCGGTGTCGGTCCGCATCTTGCACGGCAGGTAAGACCGACGGCCGGCTGGGCATACACCTGTGAAGTGCCTTCTCCCCTTCATCAGGTGAGTCAGTGCGCCATTTCAGCTTCCCTACTTCCTCCACCGGGCAAAGTACAAGCATCCCATCCATAACTAAGCACCTCTCTGGTTTACGAGCCGGGTGGAGCGGCCCGTATTCCATGCCCAGTATAGGTAGAGTTTCCCTCAGGAGGCGAACCTCTATGCCTGAGCTAGTGCTCCATACGTAGTAACACCCCCTCTTTGGGTCGTCCTGTCTGACGTTTCCTCACTCTTGGTTCCCCTGCTGGTGAACATGTGACCTCCCCTCAGTGGACTCACTGCTTCTGCGCACCCCTGGTTGGGGCCCTGCTTTTACTCCCATGAGATCTCCCCACTGGTGAGGCCGTGTAGGTATTCCACGTATTATCTCCCTACGGTAGATGTGGTCTCCGTAGCGCTGCCCCCTCAGACGAGGGGGTAATGCTTCCCAGTGTTCCTTATAGTGCCGGGCGGCCATCTCGTCTCTAGAGTAGGAAGGCCACCGCCTGTACGGCCGTTGGTAAGAGCCTCTCGTTGTTGACTCACTCGAACCGATGCCTTACTACGTCGTGACGTTGCTCAGCACCGTGGCGTTTCATATAGGGACCCCATTCTGTCGACACAACGTTGAGAGACTGACAGAAAGGGAACGTCTTGGTTACGTATGTAACCTCAGTTCCCTGATGGAGGGAACGAGATGTTGTGTCCTTCATGCCACAATGCTTCGCCATCCGCTGCAACGACCAAGAATGCCTCTCAGGTTCCTCAGCCCAAAAGGTGAATGAATGGGCACGCATCTTCCTTTTATACCCGTATGCACGGGGCAGAGACTGGCATGCCATGCCATTTGCCAAGTTAATTGGCCTTTTAAAAGTACAATCAGAGATGATATGTTCTCAAGATCAAACCCCATTCTGTCGACACAACGTCTCGTACCCCCCATCAGGGAACGGCGGTTACATCCGTAACCGAGGCGTTAATTTTCGTAAGGGAACAAAGCATGACTCATAGTAATAAACACAACAATATACCAGACAAACATAACCATTTAACCAACTTTCTTATGGTATAACCCCCTAAAATCATGGACAAACACGAAAAATGATGATGAACAACGTCGGGCAGGCAAATCACGTGGTCTCGCGAATTCAGCCGCTTCGCATTTGAGATGCTCCTGGTGTACATTGGCACCTCATTGAGGATGGAACAAAACCTTACCGGAGCCGTAACATGCCACAGATGCGTGCGGTGTAAACTAGGGGTAAGGAGAAAGGTGAAGATGTGTTAGAGCAGTGGTTCTCAACTCTGGCCCGTGAGATCCATTTTCCTATCGAGTTTAGCCCCAACTCTGATACACACACCTAAACAAGCTAATCAACGTCTTCAGGAATAGACGCCTTCAACTTAATGCGGCAAAAATGACATATTGTACCTATATTATGTGATGTCTGATGCTCTCTCAGATTAGGTTAGGGGTGATGTATTCTTTATGGTTGGTTGATTAGGGAACAATTGATGATCAAGTATTATTAATTTTACAAAAACATGCATTTTTATTGGTAAAAAAAATATTGGGTCCATTCCACTGGACACAGGGTGTGAAGGGGTTTAATTTTGTTCCTGAAATCCACCCTCATTCTGAGGTCAGAATCATCTTGTTTCCAATCTTACTAAAGGTTTTGAACAACTCTACTGATGCTGATTCCAGTTCAAACCCTAGACTGGATCTATTGTGTCTGCATTTTTATTACCTTTGTTTTACATTATTATTCAATCAAATATCACAAACTATGCATCATTTGAAAGCTAAATCACTCAAAATGTATGTTCTGAACTTATTTTTGGAATAGAAAAAATGCTCAAATATGGGGAGCTTATAAATGAGGTTCAACAGATGAGTGGGATTCACTTAATATGGCTCCACGTCAATAACTTTCAATCTCATGACAGATTTTCACTACACAGTTACCGTGGGAAAAATCACGGTATTATCACAATATCTGCTGATTTAAAAATAATAATAATAATGCTATCAGTGAAATGAATGTTTAATTTAGTGTATTTTGTGTTTTCTAGTTTTTGTACAATGAATCACATTCAAAACACGTGTGTAGAAAGTATCACAATCCTAGTCTGTTCCCTGGTTTGTTTGCCCCCATGTATTCCCCCTGGACTTCATTTCCCAGGATCCTTCATGCACCCTCACCTTTCACCTTAATCAACCACAGTTGCATGTCATCTCATCATTAACCCCAGCTCATATAAGCACTCCAGTCTATCCTTTCCTTTGTCTGGTCTAGTGTGTGATATTTTCCCTTGTCATTGATTATTGTTGTTCAAATAAATTACTTAAAGTCGTCTTCAGTGTCTCAATCTCAATAATCTCCTGACAGGGATACAGAGAGAGAGAAAGTTTGTAACCATTTTGAGTCTTGGCGCAAAATTTTGAGTGTATTTTGAGTTGTCATATGTGGAAAATTAACACATCAATAATCGTGGTTTTAATATCAATGTTATTGTTGATACCAATGTAACACACATAACCTGGATATATACTGTATGTGCAAACAACTAAAATTTATTTGCTGATCATACACGTGAATTTTAGGCAGCCAGGTCACAGAACATTTTAAGATGAATGAACTTTTGTTGTTGTTACAGTTGGGTGTCAGACTTAGCTCTAGATGTAATAAGATGACAGTAGTGCATGGTCTTTTGCAGGTGAGTGTATTTGGTTTTGGAGCTGATGAAACTGGAAACTGGCATCACTACTTTGAAGAAAATAAACACAATCATAACGCTGGCAATCATGGTGGAGCCTATGAGTATGGTCTCACACGTATCCTTCATGCAAAGAAAGGAATTTGGCTGTACAGAGGGTGGTGATACTTTCCATGATTTCTCTTTCAGGACAATGATTTTAAAGGCATGACATGGATTGAATGGTTTAGGTCATTATGAAGAAAGACTGAAGAAATAAAAAATGAATAAAAAGCACAATGTTCTTTGTGTATGTGTATTTTTAGTGCAGAATGTAATTGTATCTGAGGTATTGTATAGCAGCTGGATACTGTCATAAACCCAGTCTGTGTTCCTCTGTCTTTTCTCTTTGTGCCTTGTCTTGTTAGTTCCCATGGCAACTAATTAGTACCAGGTGTTTAATGTTACCTCCTGAGCCTCCAGCTGTCATGGCCGCCATGCTTGAGCTATCAGCTGTCATGGCTGCCATGCCAGTGGTCCCAAGTCCTGTGATCCTAGACCCTGCCAAGATGCCCACCTCTGAGACTCCCGAGCTGCCTGCCTCAGTCAAGATGGCCACCCTGGCTTCCTGCTTTGCCAGCTCCGCCCTGGTGTCCAGCCCTGCCTGCTCCGCCCTGGCTCCTTGCTCTGCCGGGTCCGCCCTGGCACTCTGCTATGCCGCCCTGGTGCTTTGCTGCTGTTCCACCCTGGTGCTCGGTTGCTCCGCCGCTGGCTCTGCCCTGGTCTACAGGCCCTCTGACCCACACCGTTATGCCTAAGCTCCACCTACCTCCTGGACTTATTTTAGGAGTGGGGCTCTGTCACAAGCCCAGTCTGTGTTCCCCTGTCTTGTCACTTTGTGCCTTGTCTTGTTAGTTCCCATGGCAGCTAATTAGTGCCAGGTGTTTATTCTTACCTCTCGTTATCCCGTGTATATATACCCCTGTGTTTGCCCTGTCTCTTTGTCTAATATTGTGTTGGCTGTTATGATGTGTTCCTTGTGTTCTGTAGTTCCTTGTGTTCCGTGTTCATCTGTGCTTGGATTATTAAAGCCTTTATCGGCACTTGGATCCAGCTCTACTCTCTCAATCATAAATTACACACGCAAATCCCGCATCAGCTCAACAAACAAAGATCTGGCCTGAAAACTCGCGAACAACAGTATAAGGGCTACAAAGAAGACTTCAGACTGTGGACTTCAACTACAAAACCACATAAAAAGACATGAAAACACTGTTCCATACAGAACCTTTACAGAACACATTACACTTGATGTGCGTTTTAATGAAGTATTTTCTGCATGATCTGTCCTGTTACCTCAGAGGGGATTGACCTGCTCGTTATATACTATACCACTATTTCTGTGCGCATTTTTGGGATATCACATACAATAAATGCTGGATGGAAATGCTAAGATTTGCATACATTATAAAAATGTGCATAAAACTTTTTTATCCGATAAGATATAAAGAATAAAGTCCTCTATGTGCATCGTCAGTCGTGTCACATTGCCTCAACAAATTTCATTAACTCTTATCTGACTATAGATTGTTGTTTTGTTCATTCTGTGAAATTGGCCAGTGCCAATGAGCTCCGGTATTACCTCCCATCAGGCAGATATCTGCTTTTCAGAAATGCAGTCAGAAATCTTGGCAGTTTCCAGCACCGTTACTATGATTACAATCTTAGATGATGATACAGCACAGTGAGCAAGGCCACAGTTAAAGACGAGAGGAGGTGAAGAAGGGGAAAACATGATCTGAAACAGGTCATGATGATAATTGTGTTGGATGAGAGAAGGATTTTTTATTTTTTACTTTATTTGGTTAATAAAATAAGGTGATATCATGACTAAAACCTTTTAGGTGAAAGATGTAAACCCGTTGCAAGTTTTGTATAAATGTTGGAGTCAGATGTGCATTTGTCAGAAGACTTTGTTGGCATCTCACTTTGTTGACTCGAGCAATAAAGTTTTGACATTTTGGCAGCTGGAACCTTTGTCTAAGAGATTCTTTTTGCAATAAGACTGACTCACCACAACACATGCTAAAAAAGGCTTTGGCATTGAATAAAGTTTTAACCAGTGATGTATAAAGTACCTCAAATCAATACTTGAGTAAAAGTACAAATATCTTGCCAGAAAACTACTTTGGTAGAAGTTAAAGGCACCTTTTAGAATAAGACTTAGAGTATCAGCTAAATATTGTACTTAAGTATGAAAAGTACTTTTTTGATATTAAATGTATTCAAAGTAAAGTAGACATGTTTTGTTAACAAACATATATACAGTATATATTTTTTTAAACATGAAGACCAATAATTCATTTTACATAATTTACAACTCTCTCAAAACTTTAAACGTGGATGGGAGAAGGATTTCTGACAAATATGATTTATTCGTTTTCCCGCAACAACTTAATTGTATTGTTGTTAAACTGGTATATTTACATGTGTGAATAATCATTCGAAGCATACTGTATGTTTTATACACAGCGAAAATAGCATGTATTTCACCAATATTCCAGAATAGTCAGCAAGCTGACTAGATAGTGTGGTAAAACTATACAGGATGTATACGGTTAAAAACTATTACCATAATATGATTTTGGGTATTCCATGGGTGTTCGTCCTCGTTACAACCGTTGTTTACCTCGGGAGTAGGAGGTGCTGCTGTGTTCTCCGCTTCTCTAATAAAATGTGTCATCATTTTCGATTGAAACTGTGCCAAATGATCGCTTGCTACTTGCATCCGACATGTCCGTGCTTGTGTTGAAATTCGAGCGTGCCTGTCTGCACTTGCGTATTAAGATTTAGGGGAAATGTATCGCAGTTAAAGTATACATTTTGTTCAGGAAAAGGAGTGGAGTAAAAGTAAAACTGCGGAAATTTTAAAACTCAAGTAAAGTACAGATACTCCCAAAAAATACTGTAATTAAGTATTTTTACTTCGTTACATTACAACACTGGTTTTAACAGAAACATTATCGTCAACAGTTGTAAACCATTTTTTACAGAGTCATCAAAAAAGGGTTGTATTGGACATTGAGCTATAGGAGAAATGTTGCATAAGTGTCAGGTGTTTGTAAACACAGTAGAACAGAATGAAAACACAGGGAAGCAGCATCATCTACTGACACATTCGCTTTATGGGCAGATTGATAACTAAGGTGATTAAAATCATTAAAACATCAAACCATTTAATGATGTTTGGATAAAGTCAATTACTTTATCCAGCACTTTATCTAATAGAGCAGTCAGTTAATAGTTCATTGAATATGAACATTATGATTTTAGAGATTTACCGCTTGGCCTAACCTCATGTCTACATGATTAAAAAAACACAAAAAATCAATAATGAGGCAAAGACATACGTTTCTGCACATTTTTCAATGATTTTTAAAAACTGTTTCTAAATGTAGTGTGTATATGTTGTATTTGTTAAATATCTTCATACGACAGTTCTTTCTGGTTCTTGAATCTTGCTGGCTGAGAGCCATGCGATATTCCACCAGAGCACCATGCAATCCGCTTCACCGTTTGTATCCCTCTGCCACTAAATTTAGGCCCAATCCCTTTTCTACCCTACACTTTCTTGATTCTCTTTTGGTTGGAGGGGTAGGGGGAAGGGCCATATAGCCCTTCAAACAAAGATTTTTCGGGACCTCACTTCAAACGAAGGGGTATAAAATGTTCCAGCATGGCTGCTCATGTGAGTAAAATGTAAGCCTTTATTTTGGCTTTAATAAGGATTTAAACAACAAATAATCATCTTGTTTATGTTAAATTTAATGTTGTGTTCAGTTTCCTGTCTTGAATACTTGAAACGTTTATAAAATGTGACAAAATTTTGCTAACGTACCGCATTACTGATTGCACGATAGAACCGCAACATATACAACTGCAAAAAAGTAATTGTAACCAGGGCCATCTCCAGAATGCAATCACGAACCGGGGGAAGCAGAACATCCTCCGAGCCTCCGACCAATGTGGTGAACAGACCAGTTTGTCTGTTTCCGTCAGAGGTGGACAGTAACGAAGTAAATTTGCCTGAGTACTGTACTTAAGTACACTTTTTGAGTATCTGTACTTTACTTGAGTATTATTTTTTCTGAGTACTTGTACTTTAACTTCACTACATTTGAAAGACAAATATCATACTTTTTACTCCACTACATTTATAAAAAGGTCCAAAAGTAGAAAATGGTTTCTATGCAGCGGGGTTTCCTGTGTGCGCAATTTATCTGGCTTGCGATCTGCCAGGACCTTTTACTGTTGCCAAGTATTTCAGTTTTTCTAAGCTCGCGGTTTTCCGGCAAGCTTTGAATGGCCATTTGGCAGATTTTTTAACGCAAATCTGGCAACTCTGGGATCTTCCCCGCTAAACTAATGTAAACGTAGCGCTGCTACATCGTTGATAGCGCTCTGAAAAGGCAAATAGAACATTAAAAGAGGAAAAAGGCACATGTTAAAGTGTGGTGTAATCATCTGTGGGTTACGATCAGTCAAAGATCGTTGAAACATTGTCATGAAAATGATCGGCATAACGGCTAAACGGTAAATAAGCATCACATACACCTTGAGCTACACGTGCGTGTTAACTTCTGATCTGCTGCTATATCATTTAAAGCGATTTGGAAAATGAATGATGTTTTTACGAAGTAACTATAGTTGAAGTATTCCTGTTGAAATAAAAACAATAGAACCCTGCCCAAAATACAACATAAAATGTAATGGATTTAATGGTTATAAATGGGAATTGTACTATGGATACTTGTTGTCTACTTGTATGTGATGGATTCTATTGCTGGGATGGTAAATCCTATTGGAATAAAACCCAAAACACACTACAAAGAGGAATTTAATTTAAAAATCTCATTCTAATTAAAAAATTCATTGTTTTTTTTCAGCAGGGATGGTATTTGCATTAAAACCACAGTATCCACAAATTTACCATTTTCTAAATATAGGAACCATACTCCAATTAATAATCTTTAGTAAAACCACAGCAACTAAACATACCATAGTTTCATTATATTCATTATTATACTAGCTATAGTTTATGTTTGTAGTTAAATTATGGTAATAAGTCCAACAAACACATGGCTTCTACACTTTACTATTTACAAGAACCTTACTACTTACTGGTAAATTGCTGCTAAAACTGGTAAAGGGAATATACAAAATAAAAGAACACTGCTCATAAATACATATAGGCCTAGGGGGCTAATGAGGATAATTAGGCTAAATGATCATACAGGATTATATCTAAACTAAACATATGTGTGCTAAACATATAAAGCTCTTAAAGGAGTTGCTCACTGCAAAATTTGCCCCCATTGACTTTCCATAGTAGGAATAAAAACTACTATGGAAAGTCAATGGGGGCAAATTTTGAAGTGAACTACTCCTTTAATACCACTGATTCTGTGAGCTACTCGTGTATTCAGTAGGTTGCTTCAGAGGCACAAGGTATACACAATAAAACAATGCACAACTGACATAAAGGAAATTTACTTTTAATACTTGAGTACTTTTAAAAGCACGTACTTCTGTACTTTTACTCAAGTAAGAATCTGTCTTTACAACTTTTACTTGTAGTGGAGTAATATTTGACCAGTAGTATCTGTACTTTCACTCAAGTAAGGAAGTTGTGTACTTCGTCCACCTCTGCTTTACTTTCTCACCTCACCGATTAGTAGGATCAAGGATAGGCATGAAGTCTTTCAATCACAATATAACTACAAGAGATTAAACTCACCAAAGTATTACAAAGGGTTACATTACACTAAAGTTAGCTCGAATGTTATGCAACCACTTACGCACACTGCTTTACACAAAGAAGGAATGGTAAGTTAAATTACAAAAAAATCAAGGTATATCCCTTACTTTAGCTTTCAAGAAAACGTAATTAAATTACAGAATACTTACGTAAATAGTTACACCCCAACACTGGTGTGAGGCACAAAATGCATAAAAGTCCTGAAATGAGATTTGTATCTGTATTTGTATTTGTTGAGGGGGGAAAATTTGTATTTGTATTTGTAATTACGAGTAAAATTCAAAATAGGCGTAAAAATCCAGTTTTTTTGCGTTACACTTCTAATTTACGTTATAGTGTACGTAAACAGAGCGAACATGAGAGCACCCGACTGCAGACGTCAATAATGCAGCGTAATGGAATAATCTCCCGATCAAACTCCGCTTCCCGAAAGTTATAAACTGCCTCCGGAACCCAGTTAAGGTACAAAAATCTATTCAACAAAAATAGTGATGCAGCAGTGAAGTCTTTTTTCGCTCAGCCGAGCCTTCTCTGTTGCTGTGTGGAGCAGCCTGTGTCAGTCAATTCAATTCAATTCAATTTTATTTATATAGCGCTTTTCACAATGTGCATTGTTCCAAAGCAGCTCTACAGGAGCAAATAAGAAAAACACAGAAAGGTAAAACACAGCACAGTGCATGGTGTTTATAGACCAAGCAAGATCATTCACCTCTTTTACCCCCCACCACCCCGACTCCTGAATGTCACTCACTCACTCACTCATGCGGGCATGCACTGCGGTCTCATGAGAAAACGCAGCTTTTTGATATAAAGTTTTTCTTGTTCCCGAATACAAATATTTTTTTAAGTATTTGTTCGAAATAAGTATTCGTAAAAAACACGCTATTTGTGCCTTTCCGAATACCGTATTCGGGTTCGGCTCCACCCCTACAACCCGCCATATAAACAGAGAGAGAGAGATAGAGAACTTGCTACTGTAATGGAAGATGCAGCAGTGCAATGGAAATACAGTCTCTCTCTTTCATTCACATGCACGCCCCTTCTCATTATTTCTCACTAATAACTTCACTGAAGAAGCACAGCGCAAGTGTAAAAGAAGTGACGGTTTGGAATTAGTAATAGAGGTTTGTTTAACTGTTATGCTGGGCTTGAATTTGTGGGGGAAAAAGAATGAAGAAAGTTTTAAAGACAGTCCGATGTGGTTTCTGATTTATCTACAAACTTGTGCCGTTAAACTGTTGTATAAATGCAATATTGCCTTTGGTAGTCGTGTGATAGTGCTCTGTATCAGCGGCTGTGATTGCCTCCGGCATCCCTATGTAACTAATAATTTTTGAATGTTGAACTATTCTACGCCATTTTGTAGTATAAATAGTGTGAGTAGTGCATTCACATTGAAAATCCTTAAAAAAGAAGTGCACTGTAAGTACCTGGATGATGCACTTTTTCGACTGAAAATATGAAGTGTGGAACTGTGGACACTTAACGCACTCAACAGTCGCAGTTTCGCTTATGTAGCGGAAGGGAGGCGGGGCTATCAGACGCTGCTCAAGCAAAACTCTCCTGCAGAGTGATAACCATAGGTGTTAACACTTTTATCTGATGATGACTAAAGTCATGCTGGGCAAAACAGATGAAAACTACATTAAATGAACAATGCACAAGTATATTTTTATTCACATGCATTGTGGCGTGCGATTGACGTCATTGGCGCTCGTCTGGGAAACCGATATACTTCCGGTTAGTATAAAACCGTTTAGTATTCCATTTGGGACGATACTACTCTTCTGAAATTCATATACTAGATGGTTGAGTGCATAGTGCATAGTTTAAGTGCACAGTGTATAGTATGTCATTTGGGAAATGTAAGCTTCAGCGCAAGTTCTGCCAGGAAGACTCAATCTTACGTCACTTACTACGTATAGACCTAATTAATCATCACCTAACCAATCATCATCTAACACTTTGAGTATGTAAGATATTCACACTCTGATCAGTCGTGATCAAGGATGTTACAGATGATATTCGTCACTACACTGCTATTTGCTTGTCATGCTAGGCTTACTGGGCTGCGATCTTTTCAGCTCATATAGCACTTGCTTTTCCCAGATTTTTTTTTCGGGAATTCTGGGTCGTTTAATACATTTCGTCACTCAACTCTCATATAGTGCATGGCAGGCGTTTCGTTCAGCAGCTGTGCTGAAAAGTTCTCAAACGCTGCATCTTGCATATATACTCAGAGATGCGTTTTATGTTAAAGGTTTAGAAGTGCTCTAACATGAACAACTTCATATGCAGCGTTTGTTCCTTAAAGTTACCACCAATTTCGATTTGATTTAAAGTGTGCATAAGACGCGCTCACAAATGCTCTTGCGTATAGCGCATGTTTACATCGGAACAGCTGAGCAGCGCAGGGAAATGTAAAACGTTTCATAACTGTCCCTTGCGTGTTTTTACCAACTAAGAATACCGGAAACAGGTAAGGTACTTACTCGCTTTATTGTTTTCCTTTCCTGGCGGCCGTTCAGCTAATGGTCAGCGTGGCGATCGTGACAACTGATCCCAGTTTGCAACCACTTTTCCAAAATGTCTTATTTTTGGCATTCATCATGTCATGTTGTTCGATCGGAGGAAAAATCGGTCATGCTTCCCTGCCATTTAACTGAGGTGTTTTATTATGACGGCAGATTTGTAGCAAGATACAGGGAAACACTGTTTACTTCAATTTATTCTCCGTCAGGCCTCGTTTTTATGTTACAACGTTGGGATGGTCAGTGCTATAAATTATGTGATTTTCCTTTGAATTCATGGTCGCGGAGCATGCATTTATATATATTTTTATCTAAGAATGTTTCACATCGGCTGCGCTTATTGCCCTCGCTGCTCCACCTGAAAGATCGGTTTCATTATCCGTTTCAAGGACTTAAAAAAATCACAAATTACTCTTTAATTGTCCATTTTAGGCGGATATTTAACCTGACTATCACTCTCGATCCTCAAAGCATTCAATTCCGTTCATCTCGTTTGTGTATTTTGGGTGTTCAGTTTAGTTTGCTTTATTTCAGTTTTGTTATGAAGGCAGTGATAAGTTAAATGCACCTGAAATAACTCTCAGGGCAACTCTGAAATTATGTTCACGTGTATATGTCCTAATACAGTGAGACACATACAATCCATGAGCGTCACACGTGTGTAGCATGTTAAACCGTGCAACACATTCACTCATACACGTGGAACCGGCAGATGACAGATTTAAAGGGGTGATCTGACTCGGTTAAAACGAATATTATCATTTGTTTTAGATGTAATGTAATGTGTTTGCACAATTTAAAGTTCAAAAACGCTGTATTTTCCACATACCGTGCATGTTTGTATCTCCTCTTTGCCCCGCCTCTCTGAAACACATAGATTTGTACAAAGCTCATGGCTCTGAAAAGTGAGATGTGCTATGATTGGCCAGTTAACCAGTGCGTAGTGATTGGTGGAATACTGCAAGCGTGTGACGGAAATGTAACGCCTCTTACCATATTTGGAACATCAGATTCCAAAGCAATCGTACTGACAGGTACGCCCACCATACTTGCGTTTACATTTGGGCGGTCTTAGCCAAATCATACCACGAACTGACGTAGCTTGTGGGGGTGTGGTTACACGAGGCATTTCAGGCAGGTCTGGGTTAGCATTTCCCTCAATTTTACGTATCCTATACATGCATGGGCAACTTATAACACACCAAAGACACAGACAAATATGTATTCGTGCCATATCCCCCTTTAAATGGCAGGATTCTACGTCCAAATCACGGAAGTCATGTGGTTCTTAGGCTATGTGAACTCAATGCAGCCGGGAACAAGTTTCAATCGCAAAATAGACTAAAACTAAGAGAATGGGCGGTGCGCCATCGATTGGCATCACGCATAAACAAGCACACTTCACACAAACAAGTCGCTCTGTCTAGTGCTCTTGCAATCTGTATCGCACCTGTGAGACCTCGAAGCATGGCGAGAGTGATTCGAAAGCATACAGAGCTCTCTGCCCTCGCGGTGCTTCTATGTCATATGCATGGGTCTGTGCGTCGCCGAATGATGCGAACCCACCTCTTGTTTAGACTACAGATAAGATCATGATCCTCGCGATTCTGTTAAAAGTGGATTGAGGACGCCTTCAAGATTGATCGCGATTCAAGATCGTCAGATCGCACACCCCTTTGTCCTTATGAAAAATTCAACATTTTATCAAGGCAGGAACGAAAACTTAAGTCTATTTGCTTTACACATCATTCTCAGTCTCTTTCCTGGTGGCAGCAGCTGGTACTCGCTAAAATGGGATGTTCGGAATCTGTACTGATATTTGCTTTTCTCATCACTGCCGTTCATATAAAGTCTACATGGTCTCATATTGTCTTATTCTAACGATGTTCATTGCTGTTTTGTGGACATGAGTCAATCATCTTCCGTTGAACAGACAAGTTCCAAACCAGGCTGTGATCTTGTAGCGAATAAGACTTTCAAGAGCGGATTACGAACCATTAAAAAGAAATTGAAAGGGCATTTCTATACATTAAAGGCTGCTGGTTACAATTTCATATTAGTATTATGATGTTTTAAGTATATTTTAGCGCATTTATACACTCGGAACCAAAAGCCTAAGTACTTCATGACGGGACTCAAGCTGTGGATTTTAATGAGACTATTTCTCGCCGTAATTCCTCGATGGAATTATTTCATACATATGTTCAAATGCCCTTCGAGTTTTGGTAGAATGAAAGCGTTAAGTTAAACTCTGAAGGCTCAGCAAACTCTCAAGTCACGATCAAGGTATTCTTCATGCATATACTGGTGGTGGTGGTCTCGTTTTCTCATTCATTACTTTTCAATCACGTTCTATTACTAGTCCTTGCAGTCTTTCACATGCAGGTATCGAGGCGCCATCTTCATGTCATGGCCTATCAAAGCCTTAGTCTATTGTTGCGGCCTATCGAGGCCTTCGTCTCTATGTTGTGGCCTATCAAGGCCTTCATCACCACATTGCCGCCTATCAAGGCTTTCGTCACTCTACGGCCTATCGAGGCCTTCATCACTGCTGCTACGGCCTATCGAGGCCGTTGTCCTACATAGTGGCCTATTGTGGTTATAATCTCCACGGGACATTTCGAGCAGTCCTCTATTGGCAACCGTATCCATATGCAGGGTTTCAACGGCAGCTATCACGTTGATGGGCAGATGGTCTTACTCAGAATTTGAATCCTACATAAGACCTGACTCCAAAAATCATCCTCGATGCTCAGCAAGCTCTATCAAGTCTCAATCAAGGTATTTTCATTTTTCATGCACACACATATATATATATATATATATATATATATATATATATATACATATATTATACTGATGGTGGCGTCTTGCCTCTCATTCATTACCATTCGATCATGTTCTCAAATAGGGCCTATCGCGGCCTCTGTCTTCATGTTGCGGCCTATTGAGGCCTCTGTCTCAATGTCGCGGCCTATCGAGGCCTCCCGTGTAAATGTTGTGGCATATCGAGGCCTGCGTCTCAATGTCGCGGCCTATCGAGGCCTCCGTCTCAATGTCGCGGCCTATCGAGGCCTCTGTCTCAATGTCGCGGCCTATCGAGGCCTCTGTCTCAATGTCGCAGCCTATCGAGGCCTCCGTCTCAATGTCGCAGCCTATAGAGGCCCCCGTCTCAATGTCGCCGCCTATAGAGGCCCCGGTCTCAATGTTGTGGCCTATAGAGGCCCCCGTCTCAATGTTGTGGCCTATAGAGGCCCCCGTCTCAATGTTGTGGCCTATCGAGGCCCCCGTGTAAATGTTGTGGCCTATCGAGGCCTTCGTCTCAATGTTGTGGCCTATTGAGGCCCCCGTCTAAATGTTGCGGCCTTTCGAGGCCCCTGTCTAAATGTTGCTGCCTATCGAGGCCCCTGTCTAAATGTTGCATCCTATCAAGGCCTCTGTCTCAATGTCGTGGCCTATAGAGGCCCCCGTGTAAATGTTGTGGCCTATCGAGGCCTCTGTCTCAATGTTGCGGCCTATAGAGGCCCCCGTCTAAATGTTGTGGCCTATCGAGGCCTTCATCTCAACGTTGTGGCCTATCGAGGCCCCCGTCTCCATGTTGTGGCCTATCGAGGTCCCCGTCTCCATGTTGTGGCCTATCAAGTCCCCCGTCTAAATTATGATCAAGATGGCGCCGCAGATGGCAGCTACTGTGCTTTGCTCTTCAGTGTTTGTACTGTTTTTGTTTGTTTTTCCTGTTTTTTGTTTCTCAAATACAATCAGTTTTATCAGGGATGACCTGCTGAACATTCGGCAGAACACACCACAAAATCTTTTACCGGTTTTTGAGTTTTCTGACGTTTTGCTGGACATTGTTGTTGGCGGAGCCGTAGCTCTGGTCAAACGCTTCAGGAGGACGCACAGACGGGGGAAGCGAGCCGGCGCGCTTGTGAAGCTCAGACAGCGTGGATTTTGAAGGCCGTTGCCTAGCATCCATCTGGCGAATCTCCGCTCTCTACCCAACAAAATGGACGAACTCCTTCTGCTTTCCCGGTTTAACAAGGACTTTTCTAACTCTGCTGCTCTGTGTTTCATGGAAACCTGGCTGAACGGCGCCATTGCAGACAGCGCGTTACAACTTCCTAACTTCCAGCTGATCAGAGCAGATCGCGATGCGGAATCAATTGGGAAATCGCGCGGCGGCTGGATGTGCTTTTACATTAATGAGAGGTGGTGTACAGATGTAACCGTGTTAAAGAAGATGTGCTGTTCAGATCTAGAAACACTCTTCATTAACTGCAAGCCGTTCTACTCGCCGCAGGAGTTCTGTTCGTTCATTCTCGTGAGTGTTTACATTCCTCCGAAACTGTAACTTCATATATCAGTTTCTGTGAGGATATGTGCATCCCTACCAAGTCTTATTTAACTTACAACAACGACAAACCGTGGTTCACGGCAAAACTCAGACAGCTCCGTCAGGCCAAAGAAGATGCTTACAGGAAAGGGGACAAAGTCTTGTATAAACAGGCCAAATTCACACTGGAAAAGGAGATCAGAGGGGAAAAGAGGAATTATTCTGACAACTTAAGGAACAAATTCTCTTCCAGTGATCCTGCTTCAGTGTGGAAAGGTCTGAAAGATATCACCAGTTACAAGACACCATCCCCCAGCACTTTGGAGAACCAACAACTAGCTGACGACTTGAACAAGTTTTATTGCCGGTTTGAAAAAACACCCCACACCCACCCTGAACACCTCTCCACACAACCATTCACACCTTCAGCAACCCCCCTCTCTCCCACACCTACAATTCAGATCACTGAAGAAGATGTGTGCCAGGTCTTCAGAAAGAACAAAAGAAGGAAATCTCCAGGCCCAGACGGTGTGTCACCAGCCTGCCTAAAAATATGTGCTGACCAGCTGGCCCCCATCTTCACACAGATCTTCAACAGATCACTGGAGCTGTGCGAAGTCCCCTCATGCTTCAAACGCTCCACCATCATCCCAGTCCCAAAGAAACCCAAAATTACCGGACTTAATGACTACAGACCTGTGGCTCTAACGTCTGTGGCCATGAAATCATTTGAAAGACTGGTTTTGGCCTATCTGAAGGACATCACTGGTCCCTTACTGGACCCCCTGCAGTTTGCCTACAGAGCAAACAGGTCTGTGGATGATGCTGTCAACATGGGACTGCACTTCATCCTTCAGCATCTGGACAGACCAGGGACCTATGCGAGGATCCTGTTTGTGGACTTCAGCTCCGCTTTTAACACCATCATCATGGTCACCTTTCAGAATAATCTGGCACAGCTCTCCGTCCCCACCTCTGTCTGTCAGTGGATCAACAGCTTCTTGACAGACAGGCAGCAGTTAGTAAAGCTTGGTAAATTCAAATCCAACACCTGCACCATCAGCACTGGAGCTCCTCTGGGCTGTGTTCTCTCCCCACTGCTCTTCTCCCTTTACACGAATGATTGCACAGCTAAAGACCCCTCTGTCAAGCTCCTGAAGTTTGCAGACGACACCACACTGATCGGCCTCATTCAGGATGGTGACGAGTCTGCTTACAGACAGGTGGTCAATGAGCTGGCTGTCTGGTGCAGTCTTAACAACCTGGAGCTTAACACGCTTAAAATTGTGGAGATGATCGTGGACTTCATGAGAAAGCCCCCTGTTCTCCCCAAACTCACCATCATGAACAGCACTGTGACTGCAGTCATTCAGATTCCTGGGCACCACAATTTCTCAGGATCTGAAGTGGGACACTCACATTGACTCTATTGTTAAAAAGGCCCAGCAGAGGCTGTACTTCCTTCGCCAGCTGAGGAAGTTCAACCTGCCACATGAGTTGCTGAAACAGTTCTACTCTGCCATCATCGAATCCATCCTCTGCACTTCTATAACTGTCTGGTTCAGCTCAGCTACCAAATCTGATCTCAGAAGACTACGGAGGGTAGTCCGGACTGCTGAGCGTATCATTGGTACAACCATCCCCACTCTCCAAGAACTGTACTCATCCAGAATGAGCAAAAGGGCTGGTAAAATCCCTCTGGACCCCTCACACCCAGCACACTCCCTTTTTGAACTGTTACCGTCTGGTCGACGCTACAGAGCACTGAGCACCAGAACGACCAGACACAGGAACAGTTTCTTCCCTCAGGCAATCCATCTTATGAACACTTGACATTAAACGCGGAACACACAACTCTATATTACATTATTTATTCACCAAATCTGCACATATCAGACCTGTACATACATAATTGTCTATATTGTATATTGTTTTTGCTGTTTTGTACATTGCCTATTTCTATATTATTGTATATTATTATTATTATTATTTTTTAATCATCTGTGTTCTGTCCTGTTGCTGTCTTTCTGTTGCACTGTGGAGCTTCTGTCACTATAACAAATTCCTCGTATGTGGAAACATACTTGGCCAATAAAGCTCATTCTATTCTATTCTATTCTATTCTAAATGTTGTGGCCTATCGAGGCTTGTCTCAATGTTGTGGCCTATAGAGGCTTCCGTCACTATGTTATGGCCTATCGAGGCCTTCATCACCACATCGTGGCCTATCAAGGCTTAGGTAATGTTACGGTTTACCAAGGCCTTCGTCACTATGTCATGGCCTATCGAGGCCTTCATCATAACTTTGTGGCCTATCGAGGCCTATACCATGTAGTGGCACATTGAGGCTTCGTCACTATGTCAAGATCTATCGAGGCTTGTCTCAATTTGTGGCCTGTCGAGGCTCGTCATAATGTCGCGGCCTATCGAGGCTTGTCTCAATGACTCGTCTCCACACAATGAAGGTTCACTAGAGTATGACGATATTACAAGCTTCAGTCAAGGCTCGGTGTATTTTAGGATTGACGTCTTAGGAACCTAATGACCAGGTTGTGCTGTCCCAGAGGCTTCCAAGCAACTGGGTCGTGATGAGCGGCCGTAGCGGCTACATACACTCCCAGTGTTGAGGGGGGAGAGGTTACTCTCCAGTCTCTCTTGAGGAAGGGACAGCACGTTCCCTCCCACGAGTGCACCACGGCGGCATGCTCCACCTGGGGGGCATCGACGTATCCTCTAGCTGCCTCACCCTCGAGGGAAGAGAGGGTGACAGAACTTGTTTGACGTGAACATGCCAGAAAGGGGCGTTCTAGGTCTTACGAAGTTCTTCATGCACTTCCGGTAAACACGGCACTGGGGGCGGGTGTGGCCTGGAGCCGCGCTCAAACCCGAGGCACCATGTAACCAGCTGCGAGCGCTGGGAGAGCCAGTGCGGGCACTGCAACCCAATGCTCACGGCGGTCCGGGAGAGCATGGCTGACATTTTGACTTTCGCCTCTTCCTGGGCTCGACCCCCCGAGGGAGGGAGCCCGAGGAATCGTTGGAGTCGGATGGCAGTACGTCACCCCCCGATGCTGCAAGAGACATCTCATCACCACGCATCGTGTCCGAATACGTGGTTGAGGAATAAGACGGTGGGACCATCTCCTGGGGAATGGTCAGACGAGCTAGACGAGGTGCGAACGGTCCGTGAGCCAGTGGCTGGCGGATTAACGCTCACAGTAATCCTCATATCACCCTCGTTGCTTGCCGTAGTGGGTGGCAGGGCCGTAGTCCTGCCGTCACGGAACGGGCAGCAAACAAGGTGGTGGCTGTGTTCCCACGGGACTCAGCCCGTGGGAACACTAACCTGTGACGCAACGTCTGAATCGTCAACCGCCCGCAGTACGGGCAGGACGTATCCACAACGTCTGCCCCAGCGTACTGGAAGCAGACATATGTTGCACCCATGAGAACAGTGGGACATGCCATGCTGGAGAAATTTGCTCTTTTAGAAAAAAAACACTCAAACAATCCTAGCACTGCCGAGACGCCCAGGGGAAGTCGCTGCAGGAAGGGACCGTCCTCTGCACCACGTCGTAAGATTCCAGCAGTAATTCGGCGTAGAGTTTGAAGTCTCGAAGTCGATCAGTGAAGGCTCCGAAGAACAAAAGGTGAATCAATGCAGCACGCCGTCTACCTTTTATACCCGGATATCTGGGGGCGGAGTCCGGCATGCAAATTTCATTCGCCAATTTCATTGGCCTTTTCTAAACTAGTCAGAAGCTGATAGGTTCTCAAGAGCGAACCCCCATCTGTCGGCTCGACACAACGTCGAGAGACCGACAGAAAGGGAACCACTTAGAAAAATACAATACAACCAAGTAACCTTATGCAGGTTACAATACGGCAATTGTTGGTTTGATCACTGAAGATGAAGCAGAATATCATAGGTGTGTGCATGAGTTTGTTGATTGGAGTCAATCCAGTGTCCTTCAGTTAAACATCAGTAAAACAAAAGAGATGATATTTGATTTCAGAACAGGCTGTGATACACACCAACACTTAACTGTCAATGGTGAGCGTATTGAAGTAGTAGACGAATACAAATATTTGGGGACAGTCATTGACTCAAAATTGACATGGGGAAATTTATAAGAAGGGGATGCAACAACTATATTTCATGCGTAAGCTTCGGCAGTTTGGTGTTGATAAACATATAATGGTTCTTTTCTATCGCTCATATGTGGAGAGTATGTTGACTTTTGGCTTCATTGTCTGTAGTAAATAAAAATTAATTGAATAAGATTGTAAATATCGCGAGTAAGATTGCAGGCCAACAGCAACATGCTATGACAACATTATGTGAATCTCGGGTTGTGAGGAAAAGCCATATAATTCTCTGCGATGAATTACATCCTCTTTATGGTGAATATGAGCTGTTACCATCTGGGCGAAGATATAGGGTACCGTTGGTACGGACTGCCCGTGCACAAAGATCTTTTATATTCTCCAGCATAGCTTTGTTAAATAAAACCCTGTGATACCACAGGTGTCTCTGTATTCCTTGTGTGATTTCGCTATTGGAAATGGGAGGTCTGGTGTTTAATGTTGGGTGTATTTGTTATGTGTTGTTAATATAATGTCATGTGCTTTGCTTGTAATTGACAATGTTGTTGTTGTTGATGACTGGAGGGTGCCACAGATACAAGAAGATTTTCCGCAAGGACAATAAATAAACAATACAATAATTCTGAACTTGCAAGACTGTTTAAAGCTGTTCAAATTTGTTAACACTGTAAAGCGCTTATTTGACAGGCAAATGACACCACACCGCTTATGCATTATACTCAACTCTACTCAACTCAACTTTATTCATAAAGCACTTTCAACACCATGACTGGAACCAAAGTGCTGTACAGAAACAGAAACAGAAAAATTAAAACAACTAAAATAAGGCTCTAAACGACACCAGCCTATGAACAAGGGTGTTGTCTAGCCAAATCATTGGTCATTTTTCAAGAATACCA
Organism: Triplophysa rosa; assembly: GCF_024868665.1. Lineage (NCBI taxonomy): Eukaryota > Metazoa > Chordata > Actinopteri > Cypriniformes > Nemacheilidae > Triplophysa > Triplophysa rosa. Next base: position 23,703,144 of record NC_079905.1, on the reverse strand, counting down.
AAAAATTATAAGATTAATGCGACAATACTAGACCCATTCAACAACTTGTTTATTTAAAAAATACATTAAATCAAATATAAATAGTTATATTATTAGACACTAGCCAAACACAGACCATAAGTTCACTGCAGTCCCAGTGCGCACGTCCAATGAAATGGTTTATAAAGTAAGTCATAATAAAATAATTTGAATTATTGAATACTGTTATTTGAAGATGTCAAAATAGAATGATGGCTAGTCCCCGCAATTCAAATGGATTATTAAACATACTAAATGACGTTTATTTGAAAATGTAAAAATGCAGAACGTTTTCTGTGATGTTTAGGTTTTGGGGTTGTTAGGGGAAGGCAATAGAATATACAGTGTGTCCAGTATAAAAATCATTACGCGTATGGAAAGTCCCCACAATGTAGAAACCTAATGCGTGTGTGGACTTGGTTTTTATATGTTACTGGGGACCTAAGCCTGAATACACACCAACTCAATGGGGACTCGTGTCACTGTGGGGACCAAAATTGAAGTCCTCATAGGCACAAAAGCTTATAAATTGTACAGAACAATATATTTTTTAAACCTAAAAATGCAAAAAGTTTTCTATGATCTTTAGGTTTAGGGGTTGGGATAGGGGATAAAATATACAGTTTGTACAGTATAAAAAACATTGGACTGTGGACTGTCCCCACGGAGATAATAAACCATACATGTGTGTGTGTGTGTGTGTGTGTGTGTGTGTGTGTAATTGTAATGGGTGTGTGTGTGTAACTGTAGTGTGTGTGTGTGCGTGCGTGTGTGTGTGTGTGTGTGTGTGTGTGTGTGCATGTGTGTGCATGTGTTTCCTCAGGTTAGGATGAGGGCGTGTGCAGAATCAGGTCAAACCGGTTACACATTTGTGCGGTTGACAGGTAGTCATTTTTATTTTCATATTACTCACAGCTAACCCACTCACAGAGCACTAGACTCTTTCATAACAGGTAATTGCTCTCTATTATTTAAGAATACGATCTGAATATACAATAGTCATAATATTGTGCTTTTATAATGTCATAACAATATATTAAAGAAATGATTTCTTTGATTGTATATAACATAGTTCATTGAATATTTAGGAAATGTGTTCAATGTTTTTTTCTTTGCTTTCAGAAAAAGACATCAGCATAATGAAGATCATAAACAGAATAATTCAGCATGTCATCGTGTCTGCCTCCTTCATTGTGTGTGTTTTTCTGCTGTACCAAACATCAAGCAGACATTTTCTAGATTTTTGCATCTGTAATTGTGGGATGGATTCTGAGGGGAATAAGTGGTTTTCTCAGCGATACAACAGCTCAGCTCGTGTACTTCTCAATAGAAAAAACCACGCTGTGGATTTCAACACTTTTTGGTGGTGGCGGGTGAGTACAAATCTGCAAATGTCTCGATCAAATCCTGTTGCTCTGATTGATTATTATAAAAATCAGGAAAGGCTCTTTTTGTACTGTAAGCTTGGCAGAAATGAAGCACAACTGACTTCAGGTACAGGTAAAGACTTTTGTTTGGATTATTTCATGTTATTATTGAAAGAAATCAATTAACAGTTAACCTTAAGTAATTAAAAATGACATTATTGCTTGGAAAAGCACATTAAAAATGAGATGAGAAATATGCCAGCATCATCATTTTATTTTTCACAGAGATCAGTATATATTAGTAAATCTGTTCATTTCAGAAATCCTTGATGCATTTTATGCCAATGGTGAATAAAAAAATAAAAAATTCTAGCCGGGGACCACTTACAGTAAAAAAATGATTATGTGCCTTAGTAGATTTTATGAAAAGAAATTAATAAAAATATACTTAATAGAATTATGTTCCTGTTTTTAAAAAAAACATTTTAGTTAAAATAACTTAAAAATATTGGTGGAAAATCTACTAATTTTGGTTGTTAAGATTTTACTAATTTTGTTTGAGTAATATTAATTGAACAAATTATTAAGTAAATCCAACTCAATTTTATTATGTTAAACCCATCTAAATTGATCAAATTAATTTTATGGTTTTATTTTGTGTTGAGACTACTTGAATCATTTTTGTAGATATAATTACCTTGGCAGTTGATCTGTAGTTCCCAGCATGCTTTGCAGCTGACGATTAATGTTCCAGATTAACTGTCATTTTAAGTGTTTTTCATAAAAAGAAAGACTTGTTCGTGTTTTTTGTTGATTTATCTTTGAGATTTAGGAGAGTTTTGGTATTATTTTTAAGTTTGGGTTTTATATGTGGTTATCGTTGTTCAGAAGAGCGGTGTTATTTCACTTATTGAGCAGTAACTGTGCTAATTCCAGTGCAGAGATCACCAGTCTCTTCTCACTTGACCCTCTATGTTGTAAAATATAGTATATTTCAATATGAAAGTAAGTGAACCGTGAAGTTTGAGTTAGACATGTATTTGTTCAACATAATCTTTTTTTGTTTACTTTAAGTAATATTTACTTAATATTTTAACAAATACTAAATGTTTTTACTTTATTCTGGTTAGGAAGTTGTACTTGAATTATAGCAGCACATTTTAATTAAAAAATATTCGTGCAAATTGTTACAAGGATTTTATTAAATAAATTCTAGAAGTCATTTTTTTCAGTGTAAATGTGATTAATTTAAATATGTGTTATTATTATTGAATAGACAATGCAAAAAATACAAATAGTTCGTTTGGGCAGTCGTGGCCTAATGGTTAGAGCGTTGCCTCTGCCGATTCGATCCTCAGAGCCGGCAGGTAATGACTGAGGTGCCCTTGAGCAAGGCACCTTACCCCTACTTGCTTCCCAGGCGCTGCAGTGATAGCTGCCCACTGCTCCGGGTGTACATGTGTTCACCACTTGCTGTGCGTGTGTTCACTATTCACTGGATGGGTTAAATTCAGAGGTCACATTTTGAGTATGGGACACCATATCTGACAAATAGATCACTTTCATAATGTTCAGAATATTGTCTGAGGAAAGTTTGTTATTGTAATAAATAAGACATTACTGTAAAATTTCACATGTAGCTCTTAAAAAGGTCAGTTTGTTTTTAATCTTTTTGCAGAGCCTGCAAAACGAGTCAAATTTAGCCAACTACACAGAAGTGGTGGAGGTTTTGTTTGCTCATTTCCCAGATAAACGTCATTACTGGGACCACAGTCCCAGTAGCTGTAGGAGCTGTGCTGTCGTGGGGAACTCTGGGAACATGATCGGATCACGTTACGGTGCACTCATCGATTCAAATGACTTCATTATAAGGTAAACATATGACATTTACTCACTTGAATAAATTTGCCTACTGTACATTCCCTCATGAAAATTTACAATAAAAACGTTTTGGTTATGTATGTAACCTCAGTTCCCTGATGGAGGGAACGAGACGTTGTGTAGAACCGACAGATGGGGTTCGTCCTTGAGAGCTAGTCCCAGCAGCTGAGTTGTGATGAGCGGCTACATACACTTTCAGTGTGGATGGGGAGAAGTTAGTCTCGAGTCTCTCTTGTAGGAAGGACAGCACGGACCCGATCACACAACTCCGTGGGTCTTCTCCTCGAGAAGCGCACCAGGCCGAGAAGAGGCGCCACTTGTAGGCGTACAGTCGCCTAGTGGCAGGTGCCCTTGCCTGAGATATGGTCTCTACCACCGCTGGGGGTAGACCGCTCAGGATCTCCTCTTCCCGTCCAGGGGACAGACATGGAGATTCCAGAGGTCTGGCCTGGGATGCCATAACGTGCCCTTCCCCTGGGAAAGCAGGTCCTTCTTCAGGGGAATCGGCCAGGGGGGAGCTGTCGTCAAGAGCATTAGCTCCGAGAACCAAGTCTGGTTGGGCCAGTGTAGTGCAACGAGTAACACTCGATGCTCCTCTTCCCTGACCTTGCACAGGGTCTGTGCAATGAGGCTCACTGGGGGGAATGCGTACTTCCGCTTGTCCCGCGGCCAGCTGTGCGCTAGGGCATCCGTGCCGAGGGGTCCCTCAGTCAGGGAGTACCAAAGCGAGCAATGGGTGGTTTCGAGGGAGGCGAACAGGTCCACCTGAGCCCGCCCGAACTGCACCCAAATGAGCTGGACAGCCCTTTTTGGGGATAATGAAGTACGGGCTGTAAAACCCGTTGGACATCTCGGCTAGAGGGACGGGCTCGATCGCTCCCTTCGCCAGAAGGGTGGTGACCTCGGCCCGTAGTACGGGAGCATCCTGAACTCTGAGTGAGGTAGAGAGGATGCCCCTAAACTTGGGCGGGTTTCTGGCAAATTGGATCTCATGGCCGAGACGGATCGTTTCCCTCAGCCACTGTGATGGTATTGGAAGCTCGAGCCAGGCTCCCAGGGACCGTGACAGGGGGACTAAGGGTACAATCTGCTTCATCGCCCCTCCGGGGGGTGGTTCGATGGCTGGCAGTGCGGGTCTCTCGCCGGGGGCTGACCCCTGGGGAGGAGACTGGCTCTGCTGGTTTGCCTGCCTGGCGATGCAGCTCCCCGCACTGTCGATTTGAGAGTGCTGAGGGCTGCAATGTATATTCGATGTTGCGCCTCGCCAAGACGCAACGTCGAGTTGCCGAACACCGTCTGACAGATGGTGAGAGCGGCTGCGAGAAACACCCAGGGAGATTGGAAACTCTTTTTGTGAAAAAGTGGGCGCTAGGCCCCCGAAGGGACGGGGCAGGAACCTTCCCCGATCGACCGACCAGCGATGGCATGGCTGGGGTCGGGGCCGATGGTGTCAACCTCCCTGGGGTCTTCCCGTCAGGGTCACTTCTTCCTAGAAGGTTGCTGACGGGGTGGCGGTCTCCTCTTCGACGTCCTCTTCCGGGGTGCTGCCTGGGTAGGGAGCGCCGGGGCCGAAGCTGGTGTCGAAGAGGGCCGGGGCTGCTGGGGAGCAGATGCCGCACGGGATCTCGAAGGCTTGTGGGCGGCCGAGTTACCGCGGGGAAGGATGTGGCTGATTGCCTTCTTCACTGCCGAGAAGTTCTGAGCGAAGTCCTCGACAGTGTCACCAAACAGCCCACACTGCGCAATAGGCGCGTCGAGAAAGTGGACTTTCTCGGCGTCGCTCATATGTGCAAGGTTAAGCCAGAGATGCCTCTTCTGGACCACATGAGAGGACATCGCCTGACCCAGGGCCCGCGCGGTCACCTTGGTCGCCCATAGGGCGAGGTCGGTGGCGGTGCGGAGTTCCTGCGTTAACCCTGGGTCGGTCTTACCCTCGTGGATCTCTTTCAATGCCTTGGCCTGGTGGACCTGCAGGATGGCCATGGCATGGAGAGAGGAGGCAGCTTCGCCCGCAGCAGCGTAGGCCTTCGACACCAGTGATGCCAAAGTCCTACACGCTTTGGATTGGAGTTTCGGTCGACCTCTCCAGGTGGACGCCGCCTGCGGGCACAGGTGCACCGCAACTGCACATTCCACCTGGGGCACGTCGACGTAACCCCTAGCTGCCCCACCATCGAGGGAAGAAAGAGCGACGGAACTGGTTTGACGTGTACGAGCCGAAAAAGGGGCGTTCCACGTCTTCGTCAGTTCCTCATGCACCTCCGGGAAGAACGGAACCGGGGTTGGGCGCAGCTTGGAGTCGCGCTCAGAGCCCAAGAACCATGTATCCAGCCGCGAGCTCTGAGGGAGAGGCACCGGAGTGCACTCCAATCCAGTGCTCACGGCGGCCCGGGAAAGCATGGCCGACATCTCGAAATCCGCCTCTTCCTGAGCTCGACCCCCCTTCGGAGGGATCTGCAAGGAATCGTCGGGATCAGATGCCAGTAAATCGCTCTCCAATGCTGCGATAGACATCTCATCTTCTTCACGCATTGTGTCTGAATGTGTGAATGAGGATGCAGACGGTGTGGTACCGTCTGCTAGGGAATGGTGAGGTGAGCGAGACGGGGTGACAGGGAGCTGGTTCTCGAGAGAGGACAGCCACCCGTGACCGCAACGTCTCAATGACCATCTGCCCGCAGTGCAGATCAAGAAGGCTGCCTCAGCGTGCTGGAGACCCAAACACTTGAGGCAGACATCGTGCCCGTCCCCCTCCTCGATGAGGGTATCGCACCTACGAGAACAACGGGACATGCCACGCTGGAGAAATTTGCTCTTTTAGAATGCTCGAACACCTCTGGAACCGCCGAGATGCCCAGGGGAAGTCATCGCAGGAAGGGATAGTCCACTGCACCACGTCACCAAGTAGTAGCGAGTCTTTGTACTTCATAAGCGAAGGCTCCGAAGAACAAAAGGTGAATGAATGAAGCACGCCGTCTCCCTTTTATACCCTGATATCCGGGGCGGAGTCCGGCATGCAAATTTCATTTGCCAATTTTCATTGGCCATTTCTAAGTAGTCGGAAGCGATTGGTAATCTAGGACGAAACCCATCTGTCGGTTCGACACAACGTCGAGAGACCAACATAAAGGGAAACAGAGGTACTGTACCACAAAATAACAACATGTGGTTTTCAAAAACCACACTTAAAGTGATACTTCTCGCAAAAATGAATATTCTGTCATCATTTACTCACCTTCGAGTTGTTCCAAATCTGTATACATGTCTTTGTTCAGATTAACAGAGAAAGATATTTGGAATATGCTTATAATCAGACAGATCTCGCCCCCCATTGACTCCCACTCCGACCTAGACTCCCGTCCAAAGCACGTAGGCTTTTCGGCATCCAGGATGTTGAGAGCTTACTCTGCTGCGGGCCAAGCTGTCCCCTCTCTCCACGCTATGACCATCCTGCAGGCCAAGGCGTTCAGAGAGCTCCACGAGGGTAAGACCGACCCAGCGCTTATGCCGGAACTCCGCGCCGTCACCGACCTTGCTCTACGGGCGACCAACGTGACCGCGCGGGCCCTGGGTCGGGCGATGTCCACACATGTGGTCCAGGAGAGACACCTCTGGCCAAACCCTGCACAGATGGGTTGCGAGAAAGTCTGCTTTCTCGACGCACCCATCTCGCAAGGGGGGGCTGTTTGGTGATACTGCCGAGCCACAGTTCTCGACAGTAAAAGGAGCAGACAGAGGATATCAAGCATATCCTCCGCCGCCACGACTCGGCCGCCCCCTGGCCATCGAGATCCCGTGCACCCTCTGCTTCCCAGCAGCCCTGGTCCTCTTCGACACTCCGGTTCCGGTGCCCCCACTCCCACCACCCCATCAGCAGCCGCAGCGGAAGCCGTAGCGGCCCTCATGGGAAGACCCGAGGGAAATCGAGAACACCTTTTGGGCCCGACCCCAGCCATTCCATTGCTGGTTGGTCGATCCGGGACGGTTCCTGCCCCGTCCCAACTACCCACTTCTAAGGTTTTTCTCTCTCTCTCTGGGTGTTTATCACAGCCGCTCTCACCCTCTACACGATGGTGTTCGGCAACTCGACGTTACGTCATGGCGAGGCGCAACATCGAATGTACATTGCAGCCCTCAGCACTCTCAAATCGACGGTGCATGGAGCTGCATCGCCAGGCAGGTGAACCAGCAGAGCCAGTCTTCTTCCCGGGGGCCCGCCCCCGGCGAGAGACCCGCGCACTGCCAGCCATCGAACCACCCCCCGGGGGGTCGATGAAGCAGATCGTACCCTTAGTCCCCCTGTCGCGGTCCCTGGGAGCTTGGCTCGAGCTTCCCACACAGTCACGGTGGCTGAGGAGAATGATCCGTCTCGGCTATGCGATCCAGTTTGCCAGAAACCCGCCCAAGTTCCGGGGCATCCTCGCCACCTCGGTCAGAGGCCGGGATGCTACGGGGTCGAGGTCGCCACCCTTCTGGCGAAGGGTGCGATCGAGTCCGTCCCCCTAGCCGAGATGTCCAAGGGGTTTTACAGCCCCTACTTCATCGTCCCCAAAAGAGGCGGGGGGTGCGCCCCATCCTAGATCTACGTACCCTGAACAGACACCTGCACAAGCTGCCGTTCAGGATGCTCACGCAAAAGCGCATCCTGACATCGACCTAAAGGACGCTTACTTTCATGTCTCGATTCTCCCTCGTCATCGCCCGTTCCTAAGTTTCGCTTTCGAGGGTCAGGCATATCAGTACAGAGTCCTCCCCTTCGGTCTGTCTCTGTCTCCTCGAGTCTTTACAAAGATCGTGGAAGCCGCCATCTCTCCCCTCAGGGAGAAGGGTGTGCGGGTACTCAATTATCTCGACGACTGGCTTATCTTGCCACACTCGCGAGATCTGTTGTGTTCACACAGGGACCTGGTGCTCCGGCACCTAGATCGATGGGGGCTACAGGTCAACCGAGAGAAGAGCAAGCTCTCCCCTGTGCAGAGCATCCTCTATCTTGGTATGGAACTCAACTCTGTCACCATGACAGCACGACTGTCCACAGCATGCGCCCAGTCGGTGTTGAACTGCCTGGATCATTTCAAGTAGTCAGCGGTTCCCCTGAAACTATTTCAGAGGCTCCTGGGACACATGGCATCCTCGGCGGTGGTGATACCCCTCGGGTTGATGCACATGAGACCGCTCCAACACTGGCTTCAGAGTCGAGTTCCCTGGAGAGCGTGGCACACCGGTAGCAGGCGGATGGTGATTACGCCTCGCTGCCGACGCACCCTAACCCCTTGGTCTTTCATGACCTTCCTTCGGGCAGGGGTACCCCTAGAGCAGGTTACGAGGCATGTCGTGGTGACGACGGACGCCTCCCTGCAGGGTTGGGGTGCAGTGTGCAATGGGCACGCAGTGTCAGGGCTTTGGACGCTGGCATATCAATTGCCTAGAGTTGTGGACCGTGCTACTCGTACTGAAGAGGCTGCAACCTCTCGTGCAGGGCAAGCACGTGCTGGTCCGGTTGGACAGCACTATGGCAGTAGCGTATATCAATCGTCAGGGTGGCGTTCGCTCACTGCAGTTAACACGACTCACCAGACGCCTCCTCCGGTGGAGTCAGCAGGTGACCCGCTCCCTGCATGCCACGTATATCCCAGGCGACCTGAACCAGACAGCTGATGCGCTCTCTCGTCAGTCTATGCCTCGCGGAGAGTGGTGACTCCACCCCCGCGCAGTCCAGCTCATTTGGGTGCAGTTCGGGCAGGCCTAGGTAGACCTGTTCGCCTCCCTCGAAACCACCCATTGCCCGCTTTGGTACTCTCTGACCGAGGGTCCCCTCGGCACGGATGCCCTAGCGCACAGCTGGCCGCGGGACAAGCGGAAGTACGCCTTCCCCCCAGTGAGCCTCATTGCACAGACCCTGTGCAAGGTCAAGGAAGAGGAGCAGCAAGTGTTACTCGTTGCGCCACACTGGCCCAACCAGACTTGGTTCTCGGAGCTAATGCTCTTGACGACAGCTCCCCCCTGGCCGATTCCCCTGACAAAGGACCTGCTTTCTCATGGGAAGGGCATGTTATTGCATCCCAGGCAAGACCTCTGGAACCTCCATGTCTGGCCTCTGGACGGGACGAGGAGATCCTGAGTGATCTGCCCCCTGCGGTGGTAGCTACCATTTCTCAGGCTAGTGCACCTGCCACTAGGCAACTGTACGCCTACAAGTGGCACCTCTTCTCGACCTGGTGTGCTTCTCGAGGAGAAGACCCACGGAGTTGTGCGATCGGGTCCGTGCTGTCCTTCCTACAAGAGAGACTCGAGACTAACCTCTCCCCCTACACACTGAAAGTGTATGTAGCCGCCATTGCCGCTCATCACAACTCAGTTGCTGGGAAGTCTCTAGGGCAGCACGACCTGGTCATTAGGTTCCTAAAGGGCGCTAGGAGGCGCAAACCCGCGCTCCATACCCTCTTGGGACCTGGATGTAGCCCTGACAGGTCTCACCAGGGCCCCCTTCGAGCCCCTAGGGGATGCATCTCTTCCTCATCTCACGATGAAGATGGTTCTCCTTATGGCGCTCGCCTCCATCAAGAGGGTAGGGGACCTACAGGCATTCTCCGTGTCCCCTGACTGCCTAGAGTTCGGACCCAGGGATTCTCACATTATCCTGAGACCTCGGCCCGGCTACATGCCCAAGGTTCCCACAGCTCCCTTTTGGGACCAGGTGGTGAACTTACAGGCGCTCCCCACTGGGGAGGAAGACCCAACCCCGTCCGTGTTGTGTCCAGTACGCGCGCTGCGCCTTTACTTAGACCGCACGCAGAGCCACAGGAGCTCTGAGCAGCTCTTTGTCTGTTTTGGAGATCAGCAGGGAGCGCCGTCTCAAACAGAGATTGGCGAGGCGCCTCTCTGGCAGACATCTGCAGAGCTGCGGGTTGGGCTACACCCATCACCTTCGCGAGGTCCTACAGCCTCCACGTAAAACCGGTATCGGCTCGAGTCTTGCCGTCAGGCAAGACTGGCGGCCGGTAGGGTGTACGCCTATGACAGTACCTTCCCCCTTTTTTCCTAAGGGGGTCAGCGTACTAACTAGCCTCCCTTCTTCCCCCACTGGGTGAAGAACAGGCACTCCATCCATCACTAGCAAGCACCTCCTGCGGGCGGGCTGGGCAGAGCAGCCCTGCCCCTTAGGCCGGGTATCTCCGGAGTTATTCGCAACATAGACTGTTTTGTACGTTGCCTATTTCTATATTATTGTATATTTATTTTTTTCTGTCTTGTTGCTGTCTTTCTGGTGCACTGTGGAGCTTCTGTCACTATAACAAATTCCTCGTATGTGGAAACATACTTGGCCAATAAAGCTCATTCTATTCTATTCTATTCTAGTTCGTGGAGTGTCCGTGAGAACCTCTTTGGGGATTCCCACGTGGGAGATTAACGAGAACAGAGCATCCGCTACGCTCTTGGAGGAAATATTGAGGAGCACCACTGCCTCGGGGTATCGTGTTGCATAGTTCACAATGACCAATGCAAAGCGATGCCCTCATGCCGATCGATCTAACGGCCCGAAAAGGTCCATACCAATTCGTTTGAAGGGGACGTGTACCAGAGGGAGAGGGCACAATGGTGCTATTGGGGTGGCCGTTGGGTTTACCAACTGGCATTCACGACAAGTGGCGCACCATCTGTGCACATTCTCGTGGATGCCCGGCCAAAAAAATCGGGTCATTAGGCGATTTAGTGTTGCGGTTTGTCCTAAGTGCCCTGCCATTGGATTTGAATGATGGGATGACCAATTGTGTTGTTGATTGAGTGTCTTGGGTCACTCGATACAATCTGTCTTTTATAATGGTAAAATATGGATAGGTGAGTGGCCGTGCCGGTTGGAGAGGCTGCCCGTCTATCGTGCGGACCTGCACAAATGCATTTTTGAGCGACTCAACTTGAGATTGATCCATGGGAAAATTATTGCACGATGAGAGATTCTTTCTCTCAATCGCTCTCTGTTCCCTTGAACCCGCCGTCGATGGTCCCTGCTCGGCCTCTCCAAGCTGCGCCACCGCCCCCTTCCACTCACGTTTGCTCCAAGAGACACCCGCACATAAATGCCCCAACAATATACTAAAATCCGGCCAATTTGTCCCCAGAATTAACGGATGTCGGAGGTGCGAATTAACGGCTACCTCAACTGTATGCTTTTTCCCCTAAATTGTGTCGACAGAGACACTAAGTCACACACCTTACCTTAACCTTGCGGCTCGTATCCAATTCAGTAGACTGAATCACGCCTGGGTGGACCGAGGTTTGGTTACAGCCTGTATCCACCAAGGCCTGATAGGTACCCCCCTTTATACTCACAGGTATTTGGTACAGGCCAGCTTGATCGAGGGCAGCCCGCGGGGTGTCGGGGATCCGGATCACTGCACCAACCTCCATGACCGGACACATCTTGATGAGGTGGCCCGGATCCCCGCACCACCAACAGGCCGGTCCAGGCCTACCCGCCGCCCCAGTGGCAGGAAGCAGGCCAAGGGATTGGCGAGAAGAGGCAGGTAGAAGGGGAGAGGCAGCGCACGTCCCCCCGGAAGCCTCCCCATGCCGTAGGGCAGCCTTTACGTTCAGCAGGAACCGGAAACCCGGGCCACCCCGGGCATGTGCCGCTGCCTGCGGTACCGGATGGGATCTAGGGAAAGGGGAACCAAAAGAGGAAGAGGGAAGAGGAGAGTTTCGGTTTTCGCCGACCCCGCGGCATGCTGCCATGTGGTCCTCCACCAACTGGGTGGCCTGGGACAGCAACGCCGGCTGGTGGCACTGGGCAGTCTCCATGGGTAGCCGTCCCATGAACTGTCCCAGTACCACCCGCTCCACAATAGTGTTGACGTCACTGTCGTCATCCAGTCCCGGATCTGTTGGACAAACATGAAGGGTTGGCTGCCGTCCCCTGGCTCTAGCGACCTGAAGCGCTGGTGCTGCTGCTCCGGGGTCAGTCCGACCTGCTGGAGGATCGCCGTCTGGAGGTACGCGTATGTCAGGAGGTTCTGGACCAGCAGCTGTTGAGCTGCGAGCTGGGCCTCCCCCAACAACAGCAGGATGAGCTGGGTCAGCAGCCATCGCGGGGCCAGCCAGATACCTCCATTGACCTCTCAAAGAGCTCTAGGAAGGCCTCTGGGTCGTCCTGAAGCCCCATATTGTATAGCAGCAGGGGAGCAGACGGGCCAGCGGCCACTGGTGTACCCTCGGTATGCCCTTGTTGAGTAATCCAGCCCCAGAACAGCTCGCGGTCATCCGTCTGGGCCTGGAGGAGCAACTGGAACCTCTTTTCCTGCTCCTTTTGTAGGTCCAGCAGGGCCTGATGGTGTTCCTGGTGGAGTCCTGCGAGCACCTGGATGAAGTCCGCAAATGGCGTGGTTGGCGGAGTTTGCATGTCGGCGGCGTTCTCCTTCCTTCCTGGGTTTCAGGACCAGTGTAACAATGTTCAAAGTAGGGGAGGAAGGAGGCGGGAACCGGTGAACTTTAAACAAAATTTTAATCAAATAAACACACAACAAAATGAAAGTAAAATGGCCCGCAGCCACCTCACGGTCGACTGCCGGCTACACAAACATAACTCAAACTTAACCAATGTCCAGGCCTGGTCCTCTCTCCTTGTGCCTTCCTGTCACTCCTCCTCTTATGCTTCCGGAGCTCCTCCTCCTCACTTCGTTCTCTCACGGCTCTCGTCCTGCCTCCCTTATCACAATCTTCTTTTTTGTTCAACTGAACAAAAAAATTGTTAAGTATTTTGTCCTACTATAGGAGTCAGTGGGGGGCAAAATCTGTCTGGTTTGGAGTATACAGAACTCGAAGGTGAGTAAATGATTACAAAATTTTCATTTGGACGAAGACATTTTTTAAAATTAATTGATTTCATTTAAGATTTTTAAATCATATACAATATATATTTTTTATTTTTGTATTTGATAATAAAGGTTTCAAATTTTCCTTGGTTATTAACATTAACATAGCCTAATTATTTGTTAGATTCACCCACCAACAGAATGGTAGGCCCCTACATTCAACGACGTCCTGTCGTAATCGAACAGATGCAACTGCACGTAAGCCAGGGAGATAATTCAAAGAGACGACAAAATGGCAAAATGGTTGGGAAAGAGAAAAGTTGATTCAGAATGCAGGGTATTTAACCAAAAGTGAACAAGTGATTATTTTTTGTTCAGTGCAAAGAAGTGGCTGTTGGTCTCATCGGTCAAGAAGCAGTGTCTGTGTTCAAAGAATAGAATCTGCGCCGACACTGTGACGCCCGCCACAGAGAGTATGCAAGCTTGCAAGGCCAAATGAGAGCAGACAAAGTGTCGAAACTAAAATGTGCTCTATCATCTCAGCAGAATACGTTTCTACGCCTAACCCAGTTAAACCAGTCGTCCGTTCAAGCTAGCTGTCAGGTAGCTAAACTGATTACAGTCAGCGGTAGGCCATTCAGTGATGGTGAGTTCGTCAAGAAATGTATGAATGTTGTTGCGGAGGAGATGTGCCCCGATAAGAAAAACGTCTTAAATGTGGTGAGTCTCTCTGCAAGTACAATCACCAGATGAATTAAAGAAATGGGGGATAATGTATATGCCCAGCAGCGGGAGAAAGTGAAAGAAATTGCACATTTTGCATTAGCACTGGATGGGAGCAATCACGTGCAGGATGGCGCTGTGAATGGCAGCCACGGCGATAAGCTCTGCAAACTGTTTTTGTTTGTTTGTTCTGTGTTTTGTCATTCTTCTTTAATAATGTTTACCAGAGACGAACTACTTAACATTAAACAACACATCCCAGACAACATTTTTCCAGTTTTTGAGTATTCGGATATTTGTTGGACATTCTAGTCGGAGGTACAGCGCTGCTGTTCAAACACGAACAAATGCAGAACAGGGAAGCATGCTGGTGCTCTGGTTAAGTTAAGTGAGCACGGCTTTCGAACAGCACTCCCAAGCATTCATCTTGCGAATATCCTTTCCCTTCCTAACAAATCGGATGAACTACTTCTCCTCACCCGCATCAACAAGGACTTTTCAAACTCTGCGGCATTGTGCTTCACTGAAACCTGGCTAAGTGAAGCCATTCCAGACAATGCGCTTCACCTGCCGGGCTTCGAGCTGTTCAGGGCGGATCGCATGGCGAAGGCGGTGGATTGTGTTTCTACATCAACGAAAGTTGGTGTTCAGATGTATCAATGCTGAAAACGGTATGCTGTCCTAACTTAGAGGCACTATTCATAAACTGTAAACCTTTCTACTCACCGCAGGAGTTTTCCCCTTTATCCTCGCGATTGTGTACATTCCTCCAGATGCGTGCGTGAGCGCAACGCTTCAACAACTGGCCGAACAAATAACAGAAATTAAGCAAAAGTATCCAGACTCTGTTTTAATCATCCTCAGCCATTTTAACAAAGCAAATCTCTCTTTACTGCCCATTTTAAAAGACCAGACTTACACTCCACACCTGCTCTGATCTGCACTTCACACATTCACCCACCCCCGTGCAATCCCCCCCCTCCTGCCTCCCCCACCATTCTAGCTGCACTTAAGGTATGTGTAGAGGATGTGAACCGGGTCTTCAAGAAGCAGAAGACCAAGAAAGCTCCAGGCCCAGACGGTGTTTCACCTGCCTGTTTAAAGGTCTGTGCTGACCAACTGGCCCCCATCTTCACACAGATCTTCAACAGATCTCTGGAGCTGTGCGAAGTTCCCCACTGCTTCAAACGCTCCACTATCATTCCGGTTCCCAAAAATCCAAAATCACTGGACTTAATGACTACAGATCTGTCGCTCTCACATCTGTGGTTATGAAGTCGTTTGAGAGACTGGTCCTGGCCTACCTGAAGGACATCACTGGACCCTTGCTGGATCCTCTTCAATTTGCCTACAGAGCAAACAGGTCTGTTGATGATGCAGTCAACATGGGGCTGCATTATGTTCTGCAACATCTTGACAGACCTGGGAATTGCGCAAGGATCTTATTTGTGGACTTCAGTTCAGCCTTTAATACCATCATGCCTGACCTTCTCTCAGACAAACTGACCCAGCTCTCTCAATGAACCCCAATCTGTCAATGGATCACTAACTTCCTAACAGACAGTGAGCAACTAGTGAAGCTGGGTAAACTCACATCCAGGACTCTCACAATCAGTACTGGTGCCCCTCAGGGATGCGTGCCCTCCCCACTGCTCTTCTCACTGTATACAAATGATTGCACTGCAAAAGACTCCTCTGTCAAGCGCCTGAAATTTGCAGATGACACTACCATCATCGGCCTCATCCACAATGGAGACGAGTCTGCCTACAGACAGGAAGTTGCAGAGCTGGCTGTCTGGTGCAATCACAACAACCTGGAGCTCAACACGCACAAAACAGTGGAGATGATCGTGGACTTCAGGAGAAACCCCACTGCACTCCCCCCACTCACCATCATGAACAACACTGTGGCTGCAGTAGAGTCATTCAGGTTCCTGGGCACTACCATCTCTCAGGACCTGAAGTGTGACACTCACATAGACTCCATCGCTAAAAAAGCCCAGCAGAGGTTGTTCCAGCTGAAGAAATTCAACATGCCACAGGAGCTGCTCACACAGTTCTACTCGGCCATCATTGAGTCTGTCCTGTGCTCATCCATAACTGTCTGGTTTGGTTCAGCTATTAAATCAGACATAAGAGACTACAACGAACAGTCAGGACTGCTGAAAGGATTATTGGTGCCCCCCTGCCCAACCTCCAAGATCTTTACACCTCCAGAAAGAGAAAAATGGCTAAGAAAATCATTTTGGTCCCCACTCACCCAGCTCACTCCCTCTTCCAACTGTTGCCATCAAGAACACTGACCACCAGAACAGCAAGGCACAACAACAGTTTGTTTCCCGCAGGCTATACTCAGCCTGAACAATTAAAAGCTCTTACTACACACTGACCATCACATTGCACACTTGCACATTGCACACAGCATCTGGAAACTGTACATTTTAAGAAACAATAGGTTAAACGTGTAAATAACACATCTGTACACTCTTTTAAAAAATGTTGTTTTTTGTCTATATTTTTTCACTTTTTGTATATAGTGCATTATGCTTTTTATTTAATTTCTCATTTTTTCTATCTTAATGTATATTTGCACTATGTTTGCACCATATGTACACTTTCTTCTGCACTAAGCTCCTGTCGCCAAGTCAAATTCCTTGTGTGTGTAAACACACTTGGCAATAAAGCTCCTTCTGATTCTGACACAACACAGCTGCTCATTTTTTTCGCGGAGTTAGCTCAAACTTTGAAGTGTTCGAAAGTTTGCTTTTGCAGGCAGCCCTGCAAAGTCTCAAAGGCTACATCAGGGAGGATATTTTCGGTAAAGTGTGCCATACAATGGAAGATTTGTGTCTAGACTGGTCTAAGATGGTCAGCATCACGACTGACGGGGCTCCTAGCATGATTGGCTCATCGAGGGGGCTTATTGGACGCATGAATAGAGAAATGGAGGCAAGAGGTTTCTCTCCCCAGTTACCAGTTCACTGCCTGATTCACCAGCAAGCACTCTGAGCAAAGTTCTGAAGTGCGAATCGGTCATGAAGGTGGTGGTGTCATATGTAAACTTCATCAGAGCAAACGGACTTAAACACAGGCAGTTCCAAGCCTTTCTTTCTGAGCTGGAGTCTGCTGATGGACATGTGCTTTACTACACAGAAATCCCATGGTTAAGCCCGGGGGAAAGAGTTTTGAAGCGTTTTTATGAGCTGCTACCTGAAATCAACACATTTCTTTTGACAAAGGGCAAAAATGTACAGGAACTAATCAACGCAGAATGGAAGTGGGACCTCACCTTTTTAACGGATGTGACAGAAATGTTAAACAGCCTCAATTTGCAGCTCCAAGTCAAGTGGAAACTAATATGTGACATGTATTCCCACATACAGTAAAAGCATTTGAGGTGAAACTATCGCTGCTTGTCGGACAAGTGCAAAAGCAAGACTTTACTCATCTTCCCATTACCAAAAGCCTAGTCTCAGCCTCTGACATCACGCCCATGCACCGTTGGCTAAATGTCTGATGCATAAGGCACACTTTTCTGGAAACACATCAGCACGTTTAAAGTCATCATCTGATGATCATCGGATTTTCGGGAGACGTGCGTGTCGCGTTCTTTAATGGTCTGCCTGGAAACAACACAAAGCCATCTGATCTAAGAAGTAAGCTATCTTGTTTACAACGGTTGCTATTTGAATTCATCACGATCGACTAAACACTTAATTCTTAAAAGTATGGGAAGATCCCGGCATAAATTTATAATCTCTTGGGCGGGCCTTGGCCAAAGAAAGCGGCGATAAGTTCCAGACCTTCAGTATAAAGCTGAAAAGTGCGTGGAAGCTCTGAAAATGCTGAAGGCAGAGTTTAATATGCGATTCCATGTCCACGCTAAAGAAATCCGCCTTTTCCAGAAACCCTTTGCTGCCAACATTGACAAAGCCCCGCCTTCTTATCAGTTGGAGTTGGCTGAGTTACAGAACTGTGATGTTCTTTAAGACACATTTATGCCCAACAGTCTCATTGAATTCTATGCTTCCCTCCCTAAGGAGACATACCCAAACATCAAAAAACATGCAATGAAAATGTCTATACTTTTTGGTAGCACGTATATCTGTGAGCAAACCTTTTCATGAATGAAAGTGATGAAAACTCAGATGAGATCAAGACTGATGAAAATGGAGACTCACACGTTATCCTGAGACCCCGGCCCGGCTACGTGCCCAAGTTTCCCACCACTCCCTTTCGGGACCAGGTGGTGAACTTGCAGGCGGGGAGGAAGACCCAACACCATCCGTGTTGTGTCCAGTACGCTCACTGTGCCTCTAATTGGACCGCACACAGAGCTTCAGGAGCTCTGAGCAGCTCTTTGTCTGTTTTGGAGATCAGCAGAAAGGGAGGGCTGTCTCAAACAGAGATTGGCGCACTGGATCATGGACGCCGTCACTACGGCGTACCGGTCCCAAGATCGCCCGTGCCAACTGGCAGTGAGGGCACACTCCACCCGGAGTGTAGCCTCCTCGTGGGCACTGGCTCAGGGCGCCTCTCTGGTAGACATCTGCAGAGCTGCAGGTTGGGCTGCACCCAACACCTTCGCGAGGTTCTACAGCCTCCGCATGGAACCGGTGTCAGCCCGAGTTTTGGGTACCAATAGGTAAGATCGGCAACCGGTAGGGCGTACGCCTGCGAAAGCACCTTCCCCCTCCTAGGTGGGTCAGCCTCCCTTCTTCCCCCACTGGGTGAAGAATAGGCATTCCATCCATCACTAAGCACCTCCTTAGGCTGGGTATCAGCTGAGTTATCTAGCGCATAGCTCTAATCGGACCTAGTGCTCCACACAAAGTAACCCCCCCAGCAGGGTGGTTCTGTCTGATGAATCCTCATGATCTGGTTCCCACCTTGGTAACGTCTGACACGTCTGACACGCCTAGACCTAGGCCACGCTAGAGATTGTGACGCAGCACAGTGCCGTGGCGTTTTCGATAGGAACCCCATCTGTCGGTTCGACACAACGTCGAGAGACCGACAGAAAGGGAACTTCCCTGATGGAGGGAACGAGACGTTGTGTCCTTCATGCCACAATGCTTGCCGCCGGCTGCAGCAGTTGAGAAATGCTCTCAGGCTCCTCAGCCCAAAGGTGAATGAATGCAGCATGCCGTCTCCCCTTTATACCCGGATATCCGGGGCGCAGTCCGGCATGCAAATTTCATTCGCCAATTTCATTGGCCTTTTCAAAATTAGTCAGATGATAGGTTCTCAAGTCAAACTCCATCTGTCGGTTCGACACAACGTTGAGAGACCGACAGATCGGGAACTTACTGTATGTGGCCTTGCTTTAAACCATTTTTACTGTAATAAAATAATAGTTTTGCCAATATACACCAAAAATCCATGGTTACTACCCTTTACCCCCAAAACCTTAATTTTCTTAAGGGTTATTTTCAGAGTCATGCAGTGATGGAACTGTCACATTCTGCTCTGCTTTTTTTAAATGTGTGCTACTGTTTTAGTGTTTGCTCTATTTGACGCCATGTGTTATTGTGTTACTATTTACCCATATGTGACACATAAAACAGCAAAGTCTCCTCCTGTGAACCCCTTATGAAACCTGTCTTGAGTAGATGTACTGTCACGACAAAGTCAAGTGAAAAGCTTTCACATATGACGCACAAGGATTCCGGTACAGGATGTGTATACTGTTAATCATGTGTTTACATGGAGCAAAGTCCTCTCAATTACATCAGTAATAAATAACCAGAAGTAATCCATGCAGACGTGTTGTCTCACTGCTCAAAGAGCTCTTTCAATAACTTTGTAGCTTCATACACTGGCTCTCTACTTCCACCATAAGAGCCCTATAACCCACAAACCAACTGAAAAATTCTTCAAACCGTCTTTCTGTGTAAAGAAACGTTACGTCACACATGCTGTTGATCGAGATAAAACACTACAGTATTAAACGTCAACATCATTATTGTACGTAGAACAGGAATGTTTGAATTTATTCCTTATGGGTTCAGTATTCAAAACAGCTTTATGGAAAACACATATCATTACAATGTCCAAAGTTTCATAAGTCATTACTAAACAAGACTATATAAACATCCGCCTTTCTATGGTTGTCTGTAAAAACCTATTGAGCAAAATTTTATAAACTTGAACAATAGCTTCATTGAAAAAATGAGCTCATTCCATTACACAATGATGACTTCTCATATCACATTTACCAAACTTGTACTGTCTGAATACGATGACATTCCTGCAAATAAAGCATGTACTCTCGAACAACACTGAACTCAATTGACTCCCATTATATGAAGAGTCAGATACAGCTTTACAACCACATAAGGAGGAATAATTGAGGACAGAATATTGATTTTTGGCTCTTTAATCCAACTAGATTTTTCCACAAGTTATCTGACCGGTAGCCCACGGACCGTTGGCTAAACATCTGGGCCCGTATGTATAAAGCCACTCAGAGTAAAATTTTATTCTTAAGTGTGTCAAAATTCTAAGAATGACGTGATTTTACACTTATTCTTACACTTAAGAATAAGAGTTATTCATAAAGGTTCATAAGTGTTAAGACTAGGTCTTAGCTCCTAAATTATTTAAGAGAGCTGAAGAGTTCCCTTTCTGTCGGTCTCTCGACGTTGTGTCGAGCCGACAGATGGGGTTCGTCCCTGAGAACCAATCGCTTCCGACTTCTTAGAAAAGGCCAATGAAATTGACGAATGATATCCGGGTATAAAAGGGAGACGGCGTGACTCATTCATTCACCTTTTGTTCTTCAGAGCCTTCGCTCATGATCAACAGACAAATAGCAACTACAAGACTGCCGGATCTACAACGTGGTGCAGCGGACTGTCCCTTCCTGCAGCGACTTCCCCTGGGCGTCTCGGCGGTTCCAGAAGTGTTCGAGTTTTTTCTCTAAAAGAGCAAATTTCTCCAGCGTGGCATGTCCCGCTGTTCTCGTGGGTGCAACACACTCATCGAGGAGGGGGACGGACATGATGTCTGCTTCCAGTACACTGGGGCAGATGTTGTGGATACGGGGCTGCTGGGAGCCCAGTGGTTGACGATTCAGACGTTGCGTCACGGGTTGCTGTGTTCCCACGGGACTCAGCCACCACCTCATCTGCTTCCCGTTCCGTGACGGCAGGACTAACGGCCCTACCGCCCGCTACAGCGAGCAGCGAGAGTGATATGAGGATTACTGTGAGCGCTAATCCGTCAGCCACTGGCTCGCGGACCGTTCGCACCTCGTCTCGCTCGTCTGACCATTCCCCATGAGACGGTCATGATGATGAGATGGTTGTTGCAGCATCGGAGGGTGACTTACTGGCATCAGACTCCGCCGATTCCTTGAAGCTCCCTCCCTCAGGGGGTCGAGCTCAGGAAGAAGCGGAGGTTGAAATGTCAGCCATGCTTTCCCGGGCCGCCGGCATTGGGTTGCGGTGCACCGCACTGCCTCTCCTAACGCTCGCAGCTGGATACACGGTACCTCTGGCTTGAGAGCGGCTCCAAGCCGCACTCGCCCCCAGTGCCGTGTTCCCCTGGAAGTGCATGAGGAACTTAGTACGACCTGAAACGCCCCCTTCGGCGCGTACACGTCAACTAGTTCCATCGCCCTTTCTTCCCTTGATGGTGGGGCAGCTAGAGAATACGTCGATGTCCCCCAGTGGCTCGACCTAGTCTCCCGTCCAAAGCACGTAGGCTTTTCGGCATCTGAGGTGTCGAGAGCTTACTCTGCTGCGGGCCAAGCTGTCCCCTCTCTCCACGCTATGGCCATCCTGCAGGTCCATCAGGCCAATGCGCTGAGAGAGCTCCACGAGGGTAAAACCGACCAAGCGCTTATGCAGGAACTCCTCGCCGTCACCGACCTCGCTCTACGGGCGACCAAGGTGACCGCGCGGGCCCTGGGTCGGGCGATGTCCACACTTGTGGTCCAGGAGAGACACCTCTGTCTGAACCTTGCACAGATGAGTAATGCCGAGAAAGTCTGCTTTCTCGACGCACCCATCTCACAAGGGGGGGGGGGGCTGTTTGGTGATACGGTCGAGCTGCTGTTCTCGACAGTAAAGGAGCAGACAGAGGATATCAAGTATATCCTCCCCAACCGCGACTCGACCGCCCTCTAGCCGCCGAGATCCCATGCACCATCTGCTTCCAAGCAGCCCTGGTCCTCTTCGAGACATCGAAGAGGAGACCACCACCCCGTCAGCAGCCGCGGCGGAAGCCAAAGCGGCCCTCGTGGGAAGACCCCAGGGAGATCGAGAATACCTTCGGGCCCCGACCCCAGCCATTCCATCGCTGGTTGGTCGATCCGGGACGGTTCCTGCCCCGTCCCAACAGCCCACTTCTAAGAGTTTTCTCTCTCTCTGGGCGTTTATCACAGCCACTCTCACCCTCTACACGACGGTGTTCGGCAACTCGACGTTGCGGCAAGACCCAATGTCGAGGATAATCACTCTCATTCGATGGTGCTTTGTGCTACATCATCGCCAGGCAGGTAAAACTGCAGAGCCGATCTCTTCTCCGTGGGCCCCCCCACGGCGAGGGATCCGCACTGCCAGCCATCGAACCACCCCGGGAGGTCGATGAAACAGAACGTACCCCTAGCCTCCCTGTCTCGGTCCCTGGGAGCCTGACAAGAGCTTCCCAAACCGTCACGGTGACTACGGGATACGGTAGTGCGATCCAACTCCCCAGACGCCCGTCCAAGTTTCGGGGCATCCTCTCAACCTCAGTCAGAGGCTAGGATGCTCCCGTGCTTCGGGCCGAGGTTGCCACCCCTCTGGAGAGGAAGCGATTGTGCTCGTCCCTCTAGCCAAGATGTTCAACGGGCTGTAAAACCTGAAAAGAGCAAGCTCTCCCCTGTGCAGAGCATCCTCTTTTTTGGTATGGAACTCAACTCTGTCTCCATTACACCGTGACTTACTACAGAAAGCGCTCAGTCAGTGTTGAACTGCCTGGAATATTTCAAGCACGAGGTGGTGGCTGAGTCCCGTGGGAACACAGCCACCCGTGACGCAACGTCTGAATCGTCAACCGCCCGCAGTGCGGGCAGGACGTATCCACAACATCTGCCCCAGCGTACTGGAAGCAGACATCGTGTCCGTCCCCCTCCTCGATGAGTGTGTTGCAGCCATGAGAACAGCGGGACATGCCACGCTGGAGAAATTTGCTCTTTTAGAGAAAAAAACTCGAACACTTCTGGCACTGCCGAGACACCCAGGGGAAGTCGCTGCAGGAAGGGACCATCCGCTGCACCACGTCGTAAGATTCCAGCAGTAATTCGGCGTAGAGTTTGAAGTCTCGAAGTTGATCAGTGTGAAGGCTCCGAAGAACAAAAGGTGACCTGAATGCAGCACGCCATCTCCCTTTTACACCCGGATATCCGGGGGTGGAGTCCGGCATGCAAATTTCATTCGCCAATTTCATTGGCCTTTTCTAAACTAGTCAGAAGTTGATAGGTTCTCAAGAGCAAACCCCATCTGTCGGCTCGACACAACGTCGAGAGACCGACAGAAAGGAAACTGTGATGTTAAAGAATGTTATTACCGATGGCGTGTAGATGCTATAAATATTGTACTAAAAGATGACAAATATAACATCCGTCTCGTCAAAGTTCATCAATGCAAACACAATCAATACCAACACAATCTGAGGGGAATTCAAAACTATTTTACGAGGAATCTTATGATGTTATTCATACTCTTTAGTAGGATTTGCTTTAGCACTAGTGACATTAGGTTTAGGGGGTTATTTTTCCCAATAGTAATCGTACATTTCACATTGTACAAATTCACACGAATTAGCCACCTCACCAAATAGTTACGAATGCCTGATCATGTTGGATGGACATCATAACCATAAAAATAAATACAAACATACAGTCTATAAATATAGATGCCAGAGAAGAAACATCTCTTTCTTACCAGTTTATAATCTTTATTGAACCATTTAGACCAAAAAAGTTCTTCTATGGCACTGTGAAGCACCTTTATTTTTAAGATTTTTAAGAGCACATATTCTATTATTTGTCTGGTTTCATTCGTCCGCAGAGAGTGATGATTGTAGTGATCTGTGTGTTGTGTTTTTCCTCAGGATGAATGAGGGTCCGACAGTGGGATACGAGCAGGACGTGGGCTCTAAAACCACTCACCGTATCATCTACCCTGAGAGCGCTGTGGACATGGAGGATCAGACGCATCTCGTACTTTTACCCTTTAAGATTCTGGACCTGCAGTGGCTCATCAGTGTCTTCACCACCAAACACATTGATCAGTGAGAGTCACACATCATTTCTCTTTTCATTTTGCTGGTGTTTTTTACTCATTTGCATTTTATATTTTGTTCTCAGGACATATACGTACGTGAGACCCTCAATAAAAGCAGACGAGAGCAAGGTAGACGTCACAATACTGCTTTTACATTTACATTCACATTCCATCAATTCAAAGCGACTTAAAATGAGAAAGCATGAACTATTTTTACTGTGAAATCGCAGTTTTATTCAGCTTAATTTGTATACAATTACTTGTAGAGTTATAATCACATTTTACATGAAATTTGACACACAAACTCCATAGATTACAGCTGTCTATTTGCCTTTATTTCTGTGCCTTTCGGCTGTGTGTTTGGGCACCGAGTACAGTGGCGAAACAGAGACCTTAAATGAATACGTTGACGTGTCCTTCGCTTTGGATGTTTTACAAACAACATAACTCCCTTAATTATCTGTTATTTACATTATATTATATTTATAGAAAGATTATAGCATGCAGCTGCTTCACAGAAAGTTAAAAACATTTCAAAGTAATTTCAATGTAAAATCTATTAATCGAAAATAATAAGCACAATTACAATATCAAGGTGAACAAGAGCTGCAAGCAGCACCAAGGGGCAAGCCACCGAAGGCACACCACAAGCGTAGCGCAGAGCCAAGAGAGCAAAAAAACGGCATAAACTGAACTCACGTGAAAAACGGCCAGTTCAGGAAGAACAGGCAAGAACAAAGACTCTACACAAAAACACTCAACACTGGATTCAACCCACAACCTCAAAGACTTGAGGCCACCGGCCCCGTCAGGTTGCACCACTCAGCCGCACACCCAGTTGCTGTCGGGAGCTGTAGAAGCACACTTCATCCACAAGTACAACAAACGCACTAGCAGGGATTAAAACCCCCATTTTGCATAGTGGTGTACAAAACGTTACTGTGACGAGGGAGGCGTGACGAGAGCCGTGGGAGGAGGAAGCGAGGCCTCGTATCTCTCAAGGAGGAGATCGGAAGTATAAAAGGATGAACGGCAGGAGAATACGGCGAGAGAGGACCGGGCCCAGACATTAGTTAAGTTTTGTTTACGTTCATGTGGCCGGCAGTCGTCCGTGAGGGGCTGCCGGCCTGTTTTTACTGCTGTTTATTGTTTATTTATTTTTGATTAAAGTGTTTAAATGTTCACCGGTTCCAGCCTCCTTCCTTCCCGTTTGTTGAGTTTATTACAGTGGACATGCTGTCAAAGAGTCCTCGCCGCTGAGGGGGATCGCGGTGCCGAAGAGTTCGGGCAGTGCGGACGAGGGATGTCCGCGAGCAGCTGCCCGAGGCGGTGGTGCTGGAGCGTGTGCCCGGGTGGGGCAAAGACCTCGTGCCGTGTCCTGGGTCGAGGTGGGGTGGCTGCCGTCCACGAGGGAGCGGAGAGGTCAGCCCCACTTGCCTTGGGCCAGAGCCTGCTACCGTCCGCCGGATCGGGGAGGAGCAGGAAGCGGGGGACCTGCTGCCGGCTTCCCTCGGTCGGAGGAGCCACCGCCGGCCGCCAGGACATGAGGACCTCGCTGCCGTACCCCTGGGTCTGAGGTGGGGTGGCTGCCTTCCGGGAGGGAGCGGAGGAGTCAGCCCCGCTTGCCATGAGCCGAAGCCTGCTACCATCCGAAGTGTAGGGGAGGAGCAGGAAGCGGGGAACTTCCTGCCGGCTGCCCTCATCCGGAGGAGCCATCGCCGGCCGCCAGGGGGCAGACAAGGAGCGAGGGAGCGTCCAGTACACCGCATGGCACCATGAGGAAGAGCCTCTCGGCTGGCTGAGGGAACCGGACCATTTTTTTTCTGTTTCCTCTCTCCCCTCTCTCGCCCCTGTCGTTCCTGGTGCTTCCGTCTCCGTTCTCTCATCTGTCCATACCCCCAGGCGCTGGGGCCGTTGAGACTGGCCCTCCAGGGGTGAGTAAGCACAGTCTCGTGGGTACCCCCAGGCCTGTGAGGGGCGATGGGGGTATGTGACGAGGGAGGCGTGACGAGAGCCGTGGGAGGAGGAAGCGAGGCCAGGACGCGATTGATAATGAGTGTCAGCTGGGCGTCACACCGGCCTCGTATCTCTAACGGAGGAGATCGGAAACATAAAAGGACGAACGGCAGGAGAATACGGCGAGAGAGGACCGGGCCCGGACATTAGTTAAGTTTTGTTTATGTTCGTGTTGCTGGCAATCGTCCGCGAGGGGCTGCCGGCTTGTTCCTTTTGTATTTTTGTGTATTTATTTTTTGTTAAATATCTTTGATTGTTCGCCGGTTCCCTCCTCCTTCCTTCCATTTTATTGAGCTTTATTACAGTTACTCAGAATAGTTCAATATGAGAACGCTACGTGGCACTGTCTTTTAGCGTGGCAGGCACGTTCGGGACACTAATTCAATAATGTTTAAAAAATTTGGTGCCGATACATCACACGTTTTAAAAGATATCGCAATTTATGACAAATTTCAAAATGGCGTAAAGGGTGATTATCCAATAGCAACATAATCGTACTCACCTGATCCGGCACGGCACGAGGAATCCATAGACACCGAGATCACAAATTTCTGACAAACATTTAAAAAGTTACAAGCAAAAATAGCCATTTTTCAAATCTTGCGACTCATAGGTGGCGCTGTTCCCCATTTTGGCAAGGACCCCCAGTCCTAGGTGTCAATGAAGTGTACAAAGTCTCGTGTTAATAGATCAAAGAATGGACGAGATACAGCCTCCAATACATTTTTGGGTCAACTTTGAAAAGTTTGCAACCTCATAACTTTTGAGCAACAGTGAAAATCTCTATTCCGAAGCATTTCTTCTATTCGGCTCAGTCCAAAGATCGTCTCAGCCGATTTTCGTGACAATCGGTCACAATTTCTAGGACTAGAAGCGAAAAAACGCAATACTGTACTTTTCGAGATGGCCGCTACTGTAATGGGTGGAGTCTTAGTGTAACGAATGGAATGCGATAAGCGTGATGAGTGCATGACGTGTGCCGAGTAGAATTTTTGTACTACAATGGGTTCAAAAGTTACAGCCGTCTGAAAAGTGCATTTTTGAACTGCCGGTGGCGCTATAGAGTGAGAGCTAGATACCCCATTCTTGGTCACATGACTAATGAGTACCACCTCTACGAGTGTGCCAATTTTCACCATTTTCCTACATACGGTTCATAGGGCTACCATAGACTACCATTGGTTAAGAATAATAATAATAGTGACAAGAACAATAGAGGCCATAGCCCCTTCGGGGCTTGGCCCCTAATAACAAGAGCTGCAAGCAGCACGACCGGGGCCAAGCCCACACTTTGCCCAGCGTACCCACACTTTACACAGTGTACCCACCACACCCAGCCCACACTTCCTCCAGTTTACGCATACTTCCACCTGTGTACCCATAGCATGCCCACACATCCCCCAGTGTACCCACAGCATGCCCACACTTCCCCAGTATGCCCACAGCATGCCCACATACAGCCCACACTTCCCCCAGTATGCCCACAGCATGCCCACATTTCCTCAGAAGGCCCCTAATATTACTAACAGAAGTAATAGTGGCCATAGCCCCTTCGGGGCTTGGCCCCTAATAATTGACAATTATATTTTTTGTAGAGGTGCACTGATTGACCGGCCAGAGACCGGAATCGGCCGGTTTTTCGTATGTTCGGCCGGACCGGTGACCGGCCGGTCAGTCTCACGTCTCGTCGATTCTAAGTCGATCTTCTGTTGCCCGTGATGCGGGCAAGAACGTCACAGCCGTCAGTACACTCAAAGCCGCAAGTAAACATGTAAACGTGCACGCGCACAGCCTGTCTTTCATTGCTCGTTTATACTCGCATGTGTGTCCACTGTACCTCGAGTCTCTGCTGACTGACGCGCATCTCTCATGTCCGCTGACTGCACACGCATCATGTACTGTACAGACTGTAGTTCATCTCTCGCTTTTCCGTCTACATGGGGTATATATGCTAACAGTGATGCTATTAGCGTCATGCTAAACTCTGACACATGCTAAACTCATGTTGAAGTCGTTCACTCTGTGTAAAACAAACGTAAATTCCATTCAACCTGATTCCTTGTCTTACGTTAAAACTGTGGTCATTTCACCTAGGTAAAATGACATTCAACACTTCTACTTGTTTTTAAAAATCCAAAATATAAAAAAATGAACAAATCAACCAATATATGTGATGTATATCTGATTGAGTTCTTAACTAACACAAAAAACTGCAAATACATATACATCTTTAGAGTAGAATTCACTCATAAGATTTTTAACTTTTTTATTGAAGTTGCAGCAAAAATCAACCCACTTCTTTTAATCCTACAGACTCAAGATAAAGACAATTTATTTTACATTTCAGAAAAAAATGAAATAAAGCAATGTTAGTTTCATAAACAGTAACAGACAAGAATAAAGTTGAAGTATTTTATTGTTATCTTAGACTTTTGTGAGATGAGTACAAAAATGAAAAAGGTAAATTAAAGTGAAGTGAAGTGGAAGTGGAAAACCATGTTAACTTTAAGTGACATTAAGTGACATGTTTAGTTATATTTTATTATTTGTACTTCTTTTCAGTCAGAGTTCTTCAATTTAAGAGTTGTTTGGGAAAGAGAAGATTGTGTAATTTAGTGCAGCTTGGAGAACTGCATTTAGGGAAATTTGGGGAAATTGTAACGTTCAAACATTTATGTAATGAAAAAAAAAAATGTGTATTTATAATGTGTAAATATATGAATAACTGAAACAACGCTGCACGAAAATTAGAAATTAGAGGTAGCAGTTAGACTCAGAGAGTTGTCTTTTTGTCGTATTTTTTGTGTGTCATATATGTGTTAGCCCTATACATCATGATTACATTATATTAGGTTAGATTAGTTATAGTATTATATTGTCATTATAAATTACATCAGTTATATTATTTTGTTATGTTAATAGTTAGAGAATATTGGACTGGACTGCTTGTTGATTTGGATTGCCCTTTTGGATTTGTTTGCTTGATCTCCTTTTTCATTATCATGGAGCCAACAAGAAAGAGGAAAACCTCCTGTCTGGGAGTATTTAGAAATGGTTGCTCATAATAAGGCGTGTCATTTATATTTTTACTGTCTCAGTATAATTTTAATCCTCACTATATGGCTGTATAAACTGTCATGTCTATTATTTAAATTTTCTAGGTGAAATGCTTGCTGTGTCAAAAAGAGCTGACATACAATAACACCTCATCAATGCTCATGGAGCACTGCATCATGTGCATGCACAAATGACACACTAGTCAAAGTAATGTTTAATCGTTTTTTCTTTATTTGAAAAATGAAAGTAGACAATAACATAGACTACATTATAACAAATAATTGAAGATCTTTGGATTTTCCCCTTACTTTAAAACATTTTTAGTTTGTGGTTCATATTTTAGGAAATCACAACATCATTCAAGTAAAACAAACACAAACTCACTTACACTGAAAGAATAAATGATTATTTTTTATTAAGAAACGTTATTTTGCGCTCTTGTCTCTTTCATCCTGTAAATCATCGCGCTGTTTCACTGTCCTCGCGCGTCAGCTCGTGCTGTTTGCAGAAGACGCATCTCGCGTCATATGAAGAACACGGGCCCGACGGTCAAACTGCACTGCTTGTGTTGAATGGGGAAGACGCGTGCACATGGAAGGAGGGGAAGACGCGTCTGACGTTTAATGAAGAGCCCGACAACTAGCTAATATGCGTGATAGTGGGAGACTTAAAAGATTTAACAACCTTCTCAGACTCTCCCGGATGTAATTATAAAGCTCATCCACAAAAATAGATTTATTCTATAAGCGACAGAGATATGTGGAGGTGAACTATAACGTTAATATATCATATATTATGATATGAACAACGTCTCAGGTAAGGTTAAATAACTTCAACAGAGATGAAATTATACCAATATTTATCCACTTGGACATTGTTGTCCTCATTTTACTTGTCAATTAACTTGTTTTTCAATGTCTTGTTCTGTTCTGCGAGTTCAATATATTTGTTGAACTCGTTTAAAATGCTAGACAAACATTTTAAACATATTATACAGTTGTATATAATTACGTTTTATTAAAAAAAACTTCAAATATTATTCTTTATAAAGAAAGAAAGAGAGAGAATGCAGAAGTTACACAGAGATAAACACGTTTTATTTGACATCTAAGCAATGAACAATTGTCTTCTGGGGTCACTGGTTCAGAATTAATTGATTTGTCTGCTGTTTCTTTGCCTAACAGTTAGGTGTCACTAGTGAGCAATGCTGAATGAAGCTTCGGGTAATGCACCTTTTGATGAAGCAATAGACCGCTAAGTCTCAGTGATGGCAAATGAAGCCTCCTGAACCACTAAGTAAAGATGTCAATAGGCATTTCCTAGATTCTAGAAGGTGTTATTATGGTCTTCTTCTGCAGTGCGTATTTGGAGTTTCTGCACGAGAGCGCCCTCTGGCTTTAGGATGCAGCAGCATTTTTCCGTACTTCACTCAAAAGCTGGGCATAAATCACCTGATATTTATCGTCGGTTTATCGCGACAACCCTAACCTGAACACACTGGACAGATGAATCTGACCGGATGTTTATTCCTGTTGTTTACTCTTTACAGGTCATGATTCTTCACCCTGCATTCATCAAATATGTCTATGAGAGCTGGTTGCAGAGCGAGGGCACATATCCATCCACTGGTTTCATTTCCATTATATTGGCCCTGCACATCTGTGATGAGGTAAAACCAAAACCTGCCAGCCTACTTTTAATCTGTAGGACTGTAAACTACACTTTGTTCCAAATGATTTTAATGCTTTAGTGTTTCACTATATATGCACCAACAGCCAAACCAAAATGACCTGACACTTCTTTCTCCTTGGCTCAGGTTACAGTGGAAAAGATCTGTAATAGTCAGATTTCTTTTGCAATAAGTCTGCATACTGTTCTTTCATTCATAAAACTTTGCGTAGACACACACAAATCGAAGATTTTGAGTAAGCACTAACGTTTTCAGATTTATAAACCATGTGTAGGCCAGAACATGATTCCCTTAATAAATCCCTGAGAGGGGAAGACTGTGCGTAGGTGTATCTCCACCCAATCTCCTCCCCGATATAACCATATATGGAGCTTACGATGCCAAGTTTTAATATGCATAACCTCATCTGCATATCATTTACATGTGCATATTTACATTCACGTGACGGTACGAGACATGTGGAAGATGAGAGCCAATGGACCGCTCCACCACGGGATCTTGCAGTGTCCACAGTAATATCAAACTGCGCACCGTTGATTGTTGTTCTCGCTAGAAATGTTTTTATGTACATTAAATATGTTTTAGAACACGAGTTCTGCAATTTAGTTTAAGAGGACCTCGCAGTCCTCGCTGTCATTTAAACATTAAAACGCGTTACACGCAACATGCCACAGGAAATAGTGTAAAAGCATCGCATGCACTAGAAATATATATCTATACTTTTTATTTCACTTTTAATAGTTAACTCCATTAATACGAGTGAAATATTTAATCGAATGTGTGAATTAAAGAGAAAACAGAGTTTAAAATGATTCTACCTGTATCTTAAGGCTTCGCTCACACCAGTAAAAGAATGCGTACGCATGGTTCCGTAGTGAACAATGTGACGGTGAGACAGCGTTGATTAAATATTTAGATTCAATTTGGATTTTACCAGAAGGTGTTTATGAAACAATTATCACACAGTACAAGCACAAATAACTGGATTTAATCTTCACGATAACGTGGACCTAACGTATGACATGAAGTGAAATTAAATGTGTATGAGGGCAGGGGCGTAGCCAGAACTTTTTTTTAGAGGTGGCCAGGTAAGACCCGGTGATTTTATTAGGGTGACCAAAAAATCCTTACAGACAGAAATTCTTTAACTTCTACTGTAATTTACACCAATTCTTCATTACACATAGTTTGCTGGTCAAAAACAAAGTAAACAATTTATTTGCAATGCTTTCATGTGCTAACATTATTTTAAAATAATTTCCTAGCTATCATTTGAAGTAAGTTAGCATTTTTTATAGAAAATAAACATCGCAGTACCCCAACTTAAACTTTCGCGAAAATGTAATTAAAGAATGAAATCCAGTTAAACAAGATTGATTTTACTGACCTGATCCTTCTGCTCGTGATGAACTTCAATGGTTCACAGACTTAGCAGCTGTTCAGCTATAGCGCTCAACTCAACTCAACTCAACTTTATTTATATAGCGCTTTTACAATTTTCATTGTTACAAAGCAGCTGTACATGAGACACATTGACTACAAGCAAAACAATCAAAGTTGTACCTGCAAAAACAAGAAAAGGTTGAAAACACAGAAGACAGACACACCCACACACAAAACACTCCACACACACAACACGCACACGCACCCACACACACAGACACAGAGACACACACACACACACACACACACACACACACACACACGTACGTACACAGACAAGTACGCACACACACACACGCTCAGTGAGAGCACACATTTAGGATAAAGGAGAGAGAAGCACAGGTCAAATATAACAGATAATAAATTCCTATATGCAATATTAATTAAGTAAAACTTTAAGATTCTAAAGCAGCCCCCCCGGTCAGGCAGATAGTGCAAAAACAGTATGCAAACGGTGGCGAGGAACCCAAAACTCTAATCGAGAAAAAAAACCTCAGGAGAACCCAGGCCCAACCAGGGGATTCCAGTTCCCCTCTGGCAAAAGCTGCTGCCTCTGCACAAGCTCCAGAGAACTTGCACAACAAGGCTAAATAAAATAAATAAACTTAATAATAAAATAAATTGTAGTTTAAGATTATCATTAATAATCTAATAGCATTTGAAGTTTTGTGGTGAAGACATGTCAAGAGACCGCGTCCTTCTTTATCCAGCTCTATCATCTCAGCTCTTGTCAGGTCCCCACTTCCCATTCTCCACTCTACCATCAGGTCAGGCCATGAACTGCATCCTGCTCGCTGTGGTAACCTTGGAACAATGAGACAAGACTGGCTGAGAGTAGAGTACTGTTCTGTACTCTTTGATGCAACAAGTACATCAGTTGTGTTTTTGGTTCCGGTTGATCTAACTAATGCAGCCTAAACCCTCTGAAGATTTATATTATGGAAGAGTAGTGTATGCAAGATTAAAAAGATGCGTCTTTAGTCTAGATTTAAACTGACAGAGTGTGTCTGCCTCCCGGACAGTGCAGGGAAGACTATTCCAAAGTTTAGGCGCTAGATAGGAAAAGGATCTACCACCTGCACTTGATTTTGAAATTCTAGGTATTACCAACTGACAGGACGCCTGAGAGCGTAATGCACGTGAAGGACTGTAATACAAAAGGAGTTCATTCAAGTACTGAGGAGCTAAACCATGTAAGGCTTTATAGGTAATAAGCAAGATTTTAAAGTTAACGCGATGCTTTATAGGTAACCAGTGCAAGGTTGACAGAACCGGGCTAATATGTTCATACTTTTTTGTACG
The DNA here is from genome assembly GCF_024868665.1 of Triplophysa rosa. Lineage (NCBI taxonomy): Eukaryota > Metazoa > Chordata > Actinopteri > Cypriniformes > Nemacheilidae > Triplophysa > Triplophysa rosa. The sequence goes on along the minus strand of NC_079905.1, from coordinate 23,669,564 downwards.
TGTAAGAACTCGAGCTGCCGCGTTTTGGACCAATTGGAGTTTTTGTAATAAGCCTGCAGGGCAACCACCTAACAGTGCATTACAGTAATCTAGTCTTGATGTCATGAATGCATGAATTAACTTCTCTGCATCTGAGATTGACAGCATATGACGTAGTTTAGATATATTCTTAAAATGGAAAAACGCAATTTTACAGGTGTTGGCGACGTGGCTCTCAAATGACAGATTACTATCGAATAGAACGCCAAGATTCTTTGCTGACGACGAGGGTTTTATGGAACATCCGTCAATAGTTAAACAGTATTCTTGGTTGTTACTTATAGCAGTTTTCGGTCCAATAAGTAACACTTCCGTTTTGTCCGAGTTCAGTAATAAAAAGTTGTTACTCATCCAGTTTTTTATATCGACTATGCATTCCATTATTCGATGGAACTGCTGTGTTTCATGAGGCTTCGAGGAAATATAAAGTTGAGTATCATCAGCATAACAGTGAAAGCTAACTCCGTGTCGCTTTATTATATCTCCTAGAGGTAGCATGTATAATGCGAAGAGCAGAGGCCCTAAGACTGAGCCCTGTGGTACACCGTACTGGACTTGCGATTTGCGTGACACCTCATTGTTTATTGCTACAAATTGAAAACGGTCGGATAAATAAGATTTAAACCATTTCAAAGCTATTCCCTTAATGCCGACATAATTTTCGAGTCTATGTAGGAGTGTGCTGTGGTCAATGGTATCGAATGCAGCACTAAGGTCTAGCAGCACCAATAACGAGATACAACCTCGGTCAGACGCCAATAGCAGATCATTTGTAACTCTGATCAAAGCAGTCTCTGTACTGTGACATGCTCTAAATCCAGACTGGAATTCTTCATTGATGTCATTCCTTTGGAGGAAGGAGCATAATTGAGTTGAAACTACTTTTTCCAGAACTTTAGATATGAAAGGTAGATTCGATATAGGCCTGTAGTTCCTTAGTTCTCTAGGGTCGAGTTGGGGTTTTTTGACAAGGGGCCTTATAACAGCCACCTTATATGCTTTAGGCACATGTCCTAATGTCAGAGATGAGTTAATAATACCAAGAAGAGGATCTATAATTTCTGGGAGCATCTCTTTCAGTAGATTTGTAGGTATAGGGTCTAGTATGCATGTTGTTGATTTAGATGATCTAATAATTTTAGACAGCTCATCTTGATCTACGGTATAAAATAATTGCATTTTCTCCTTAAGGGCGCTGTAGTTAGTTTGTTCAGCGGGTTTCACTTCTGATTGCATTGTTATAATTTTTTCTCTAATATCTTGGATTTTATATGTGAAGTAGTTCATAAATTCATCACTGCTATGCTGATATACAGGATCAGAAGTCACTGACGATTTATTTTTTGTTAATTTAGCCACCGTGTTAAATAAAAACCTAGGGTTGTGCTGGTTTTCTTCTATTAGTGATGAAAAGTAGGCGGATCTAGAAGTTATTAGGGCTTTCCTGTATTTTCGAATACTATCCTTCCATGCTGTACGAAATACCTCTAATTTAGTTTTCTTAAAGTTGCGCTCCATTTTTCGGGCCGCTTTCTTTAGAGCCTGAGTGTGTTCATTATACCACGGTGTGGGGCTGCCATTTTTAATCTTCTTTAAACGTAGTGGAGCAACTGTGTCTAGCGTTACCGAGAAGGTGGAATTAAAATTTTCAGTGGTAATGTCAAGATCTTCAACGTTATTTCTCATGATTTGAGACAATTCGGGCAGATTATCGAGAAACGCATCTTTGGTAGTTGAAGTTATTGTTCTACCATATTTGTAACAATGAGTTTTATTTGCAGCCGTAGGCCAGTGAAGCAAACATAATACCAGATAATGATCCGAAATGTCTTCACTCTGCTGAAGGATTTTAACGTCGTCCACATTTATACCGTAAGACAGTATTAAATCTAAAGTATGATTACGAAGGTGAGTGGGTCCTGACACATGTTGACTAATGCCCATGGAGTTAAGAGTGTCTTTGAAAGCCATTCCTAAGGCATCTGTAACGTTATCTACGTGGATGTTAAAGTCACCAACGACAAGGAGTCTATCTGCGGCCAGTACTAGTTCTGATAAGAACCCACCAAATTCTTTAATAAAATCTGTGTGGTGCCCTGGAGGCCTATATACAATAGCTAGAATCAATTTAGAAAGTGTTTTATCTTTAGTATTAGGTGTTGAAACATGAAGAACCATGACTTCAAAAGAATTGTATTTAGACTGTTTGCGTCAGTGCGTCACTGTATGACATCATATTAACGCGAGAGTAATGTTCTCGCGTTACTTTCAGTGCATACGCTAAATGATCTGCGCAGCTCTCCTTAAACTCCGACACACATCTTAAAACTACTTCGCACAACAGAGGTGACCAGATAGGTGGCCATCCATCATTCAGGGGTAGCCGTGGCCACCCATGGCCACCATGTAGCTACGCCCCTGTATGAGGCATTAATATACTTATAATCGTTCTTCTCTTAATCGTTCGTTACCACCTCGTCATTTTGTTCCCAGCGCTGCCCTACTCTGAACGTTCTCTAGGCTATTTTAATTCAGCTGATTGTCAAATAAAGCCATTCTCATTTATACGTTATGTTTCTGTTGTCATTTCTGTATATAACAGCAACATCGTCTTTCACACAGCGCATACACAGCCACAACCTGTAAACTGTAATCATGTTTATCTAAAGGAAACTTAGTTTGTTGTTATACGTGTCTTCTGAACAAAAGTCGCTAAAGGGTTCGGGAAAATCGCTAAATCTAGTGAAAGAGTTGTTTAGCAAGCTGTAGCCGTCACGTGGGGAGGATTTTTGGTGTAGCGGAAACACTTTATTCGACATATTTTTTTTTTCTCATTGCTGATTTTTAGCATTTTGTATAGCATTAAATGTTAATAGTAAATAAAAATTCAATGTAAGAAAAAAAAGTTTGTTTTTATTTTTAAATTATAGCTGAGACAATATTTTAATTGGCTCAAGTTTGAGGGGGGCAGTGTTCCCCCAATGCTCCACAAACTCTTTTAGAACTAAAATCAGCTCCAAAATCCTTGAAGTTCACAGTAGTCAAGAGGACTGCTTAAACCAAATTACAACAATCCTAAAAGAACTGTTACACCCGCAACATGACAGCTTTTAGAAAGGTCTTTACTAGCAGCCGCGATTATTCTAGTCTGATCAATAAAATATGCATATCTGCAAACTGTTTACATGATGCAGACAATGAGCTGAACATATACTTGTTTAATTAGTGACGCTTAACTTACATTTTAAAACCTTTATTTGAATATGCAAAGTATAATATAGAAAGTCATAACAATAAAGCACAGTTGTGGATTTGCGGTACTTAGCAAACATTAAAGAAATGCAACAGGCTCGATCTGCATGAACACAAACAGTGGTCTGGTGATCTCAATGAGCGACGGCAACCAAAGTGATGTTGGAGCAGTGTGGATTCATAATGACATTCAGGATCTGATAGGCCTATGTAGTGCACATGTTGTGAGAAAGGCTGTTTGGAAATGAAATGGATGTTTAAATAGCGCAACAACTCCATGCAGGATTTTGTAGAAGACATCAACTTCTGTGTCCACCCAACGGACTCACTGTATAGTGATACACAAATAAAGAGATGTAGAATTGAAGTACTTTCGTCGTTCATTATTATTTTAACTTCATACATATATAGTTAACACGTTTTATTTTATGGTTTACGACACATATCAAGCAAGACACAGCATACGGTCACAACGTTGTCAATAAATGTCATGTCCTCGCCTTGATTCGGGAGTACTGTGAAAATGAATACAGTAAACAAACTGTTGTGGCGCATTATGGAATTAAAGCATTGTTTGACGCATGCTTCTGAATGTCCAAGCATATATTTAAAAGGGTTGACTGATTTATTGTCCGCATATTGAAGGCAAAAACATAAAGAAAGAAAAAATGTAACTTAAACTTCACATTCACAATTCAAAAAATAAATATTACAGCCATAACCACCATAAGAAGGCTGCACGATGCTCAAAAGTTTGTTTGACCTTCCATACTGGCGCACCTGTGCCTCATCATCACGTCATGTATACAATCAAGAATTACTTGAACGCCCCATAGCGTCCTTAAAAAAAGAAACAATAATGGCTCCAACACAAACAAACAAACATGTGTAGGGGAATGTCGTTCCAGTGCGAGTTATTTCCAAACAAGAAAGATAAAAATGACGCTCTGTTGAGATTGATTGTTGTGGTAGTAAACAACATAAGCGTTCGTTCACTCTTTTAACGTTTTTTAGCTGTACATTTGTGTCTACTTCCTCCAGCACTCCACGCGTCCAGCACAGCATTGTGTTGCTGACGTCATGGACCCACGCTCTATATTATTATTGACCGCCACTGTGGTTTTGTTTTCATTGACTATTGACAGATGGCTATGTAAATGTTTATGTAGGGAAGATTTGAAGACATTCTCTAACACATTGAACTCTGTTTCTTAGGTGAGTGTTTTTGGGTTTGGACCTACACATGATAATGCTTGGCATCATTACTTTGATGATTCCGTGGTCGGCTCTAACGACGGCCCTCACGCCGGAGACTTTGAGAGAAGCGTGATCGCTGAACTCCATCAAAAACAAATCATCATGATGTATAAAGGATGGTAATGACTCAGTATTGTCAACATGTTTAGGTGTCTTGGAGAAACAAATATTGTGCTCTTGTAAATACTGTATACATAATATTCACATGGATTAAAGTGAAAAAAAATCTTCTGACTGATTTTTTTTCAGGCCAAGTCATATTCCTTTAACAGACACTTTATCTAAATAGTTGAAACCAATAGCTTTTTAAAGGGAGATGTTTTGAACCCCTTTACGTAGTATTGCCAGTTTGCGTATTTTAAAATCTATTTTTAATCTATGAAAAAAGTATACTTACCTAGACAAATAATCAACCATCTATAACTTTTCAGTGCATTTTTTAATTTATCTTATAAGACCAAACAATGTTTTCTGAAACTCTTAATAACTAACAGAAAAAAGAACAAAATAAAAGCACCACTTAAGACCAAAAATGTTGTTTGTATTTGAGTGCTTTTCACTTTTTCTGCCTTTTGGCTGTGAAACCATATTCCTGAAGCTTCGCTACACCTGACACCAGTTTTAGTGTTTGACAAGCTTTTCCAAGGTGACCGTTAAGAAGGCAGCCTATCACTTTAACATTTCCATGGCGACGCGGCACTGCTGATCATGTGACACACCGCAGAGCCACAGCAGCTGTATGACTGATGCATTGCTTTTACATTCTTTTACTCAAAAAAATTCACAAACTGTTAACTATGTCATGAAATATCTGACATTCCAATTGTCAAATATGTGCATGTGAATGTGTTTTGTTGTTTAAACACGTTTATAATGATCGCGTTAGTTGAGCTATAAGCGGGCGCCGCCATGTTTGTTTCTGCCGCTGTCTGTGATCTGTCGGATTTACATCACGTGAATTCATCCACTTCTCTTAAAAACACAAACGTAAGTGCCTGGTGAACTGGTAGAAGAATTGAGTGATCTTAACAATTGCTTACACTGCAGATGCTGTGTCTGATGTGAATAAAACACATCCGTCAAATGACATTTGAGTAGATTGTTATTGCCGCTATATAGACAATCTCTAAATGTATTTTGTGCTTGTAGGCACGTGTATATGTCTGAAGGCTAAATTAAACATGATGTGGTTGAAAGCGCTGAGTAGTTGTGATATGTGTCTGAGTCTGTCTCTGGCTCAATGCCAGCCAAAGCGCGTAATGTTCTAATCACACCGGTGTGAGATCGCACGCGTCAAAGGGTTAACAACATTATGAAAAGTGAATTTAAGTCATTAAGGACAGGCTGGAACTCTGCAATTGACAGAAATCCGTCGTAGCGACGGAGTATGGCAAGCCATTTTGTCATTTAATCCTCGACGTTTACTAGTATCTATTTTTAGGCTACTAGTGCTTATTGTTTAGTTACTAGTAACTATTCCATTAGATACTAGTACTTATTCATTAGATACTAGTACCTAAATATTAGATACTAGTGCTTATTTATTAGATACTAGTACTTATTCATTAGATACTAGTACCTAACATTAGATACTAGTACTTATTCATTAGATACTAGTACCTAAATATTAGATACTAGTGCTTATTTATTAGATACTAGTACTTATTCATTAGATACTAGTACTTAATCATTAGATACTAGTACTTATTCATTAGAATAGTACTAAAATTAGATACTAGTCTTATTTATTAGATACTAGTACTTATTCATTAGATACTAGTACTTAATCATTAGATACTAGTACTTATTCATTAGATACTAGTACCTAAAATTAGATACTAGTCTTATTTATTAGATACTAGTATTATCAATAGATACTAGTACTTAATCATTAGATACTAGTACTTATTCATTAGATACTAATATTAATCATTAGATACTAGTACTTATTAAATAGATACTAGTCCTATTTATTTGTTACTAGTAACACATTTAGATTTTTATTGATTCTATGGAGATCTGTCATTTAGATATCAACTATTCAGTTTGACTAGTGGTCTTCTATAGTCACAGTACCTACTTATTAGGTACTAGCATTTATTCATAAGGTACTGATACTTATTTATTAGTACTAGTACTTATTTTCAGATACTAGACTACAGTACATCTATTTTAGATACTAGACTTATTCATTGATACTAGTACCTATAAATATATACTAGTATTTATTATATTATACTAGTACTTATTCATTAGATACTAGTACTTATTATGAAAACGTATACGTGTAAGTTACTAGTACTTATTATTTATACTAGTACTATTCACATAGATACTAGTACTTAATCATTAGATACTAGTACTTATTCATTAGATACTAGTACTCTTAATTAGATACTAAGTACTTATTAATAGATACTAGTACTTAATCATTAGATACTAGTACTTATTCATTAGATACTAGTCTATTAGATACTAGTACAAAATTAGATACTAGTATTATCATTGATACTAGTACTTAATCATTAGATACTAGTACTTATTCATTAGATACTAGTACCTAAAATTAGATACTAGTACTTATTCAATAGATACTAGTACTTAATCATTAGATACTAGTGCTTATTTATTAGATACTAGTACTTATTCATATAGATACCTAGTACCTATATCTTTAGATACTAGTACTTAATTATAGATATAGTACTTAATATATACTAGTATATTCATTAGATACTAGTGCTTAATTTATTAGATACTAGTACTAATATTAGATACTAGTATTAATATTAGATACAGTACTTATTCATTGATACTAGTACTTAATCATTAGATATAGTACTTATTAGATACTAGTACTTATCATTAGATACTAGTCTTATTACGATACTAGTACTTAATAAATAGTCTAGTATACTAGTTATTCATTTAGATATAGATACTAGTCTTATTATTATATACTTATTCATAGATCTAGTACTTATTCATTAGATACTAGTACCTAAATTAGATACAAGTCTTATTTATTAGATACTAGTACTTATTCAATAGATACTAGTAACTATTCCATTAGATACTAGTACCTAAATATTAGATACTAGTGCTTATTTATTAGATACTAGTACTTATTCATTAGATACTAGTACTTATTCATTAGATACTAACCTAAAATTAGATACTAGTGCTTATTTATTAATACTAGTACTTATTCATTAGATACTAGTACTTAATCATTAGATACTAGTACTTATTCATTAGATACTAGTACCCAAAATTAGATACTAGTGCTTATTGTTTAGTTACTAGTAACTATTCCATTAGATACTAGTACTTAATCATTAGATACTAGTACCTAAATATTAGATACTAGTGCTTATTTATTAGATACTAGTACTTATTCATTAGATACTAGTACTTAATCATTAGATACTAGTACTTATTCATTAGATACTAGTACCTAAATATTAGATACTAGTGCTTATTTATTAGATACTAGTACTTATTCATTCGATACTAGTACTTAATCATTAGATACTAGTACTTATTTATTAGTATACTAGTACTTATTCATTAGATACTAGTACTTATTCATTAGATACTAGTACCTAAAATTAGATACTAGTGCTTATTTATTAGATACTAGTCCTTATTCATTAGATACTAGTACTTATTCATTAGATACTAGTACCTAAAATTAGATACATGTGCTTATTTATTAGATACTAGTACTTATTCATTAGATACTAGTACCTAAAATTAGATACAAGTACTTATTTATTAGATACTAGTACTTATTCAATAGATACTAGATATTAATCATTAGATACTAGTACTTATTCATTAGATACTAGTATTAATCATTAGATACTAGTACTTATTAAATAGATACTAGTCCTTATTTATTTGATACTAGTACTTATTACATCAGTGACTAGTAATTATTCCATTGTTACTAGTAACACATTTCAGATTTTTGCCATTGACTTCTATGGAGATCTGTCATTTAGACAGGGGGCAAAAATGGGGTATGCAGTAAATGCGGTGCATAGGGGCGCTACACAAGTGGGGGCGCCATTGTGCCAAAATATTATTTAACGTTTTTTTAAATAAAACGTTATAAAAAATATAACGAAAAAGTCATTATCTAAAACGTTTTAGTTTCACTTTTGTCTAGCATTTTAAACGAGTTCAATAAATATATAATTTATTTAATCAAGTTATTATGTCAACCAATCATTCTTTCACAGTCAAATGACCAAATGGATTGAGCAAAGAAACTTCCCAAAGCGCAGAACAGAACATGAAAATGAAAAGTAAATTGACAAGTAAAAAACAAGTTATTTAACGTTGCCTGAGAGGTAATTCATATTATAATACAATGTTAGGTCACCTCTAGGCCTACATCTTTGGCGCTTATAAAATAAATCTATGTTTGTGAAGGAGCTTTATAATTACCTTCGGGAGAGTCTGAGACGGTTGTTAAAGCTGTTAAGTCTCCCACTATCACGCATTATCGGGTTCTTCATTAATCGTCGGACGCGTTTTCCCCATATGACAACGCGAGCTGTGCAGTTTGAACGTCAGGTCCGTGTCCTTCACATAATGCGAGCAGCGCGCAGCACAGAGCACCAGAGATATTGCGTGTGGACACTGAAACAGCGCAATGATTGACAGGATGACAGAGACAAGAGCGCAAAAGAACGTTTGTTAATAAAAAAATAATTTGAGCGTTCAATGTAAGTGAGTTTGTCTTTGTTTTACTTTAATGATATTTTCATAAAATGTGAACCACAAACTAAAAATGCTTAAAGCAAGGGGAAAATCCAAAGATTTTTTATTTGCGTTATAATATCTGTTATCCATCTTATTTCTTTTTTTCAATAATATTTTAATTATAAATGCACAGTAAAGGTATGTTTAACATAGGCTAATTTTATTGTTGTGTTTTTATTAAATATTAATGAACCACAATACAACGCGAGTATATCATGTGATGCGTCTTATCAGGGGCAGTTCTGGGGGGGCAGAGGGGCACCCCACTGGCCCCCCTAAATCTGGAATCGTTTCTGGAATTTTTTACAACAACCGAGCAATTTCGGGTGCAATGCACAGTTTGTCCTGCCAGTGGCAGTAACGATGCTTGTGTGCCAAAAGGAAGATTACGCAAGCAAGACGCAAACAATGTCGAGTCTGTGCGCCTTCAGCGAGATTACGTCTACATCATACAGGTAATGGAAATATTTTGTAAAAATATAACGAAAATGCATATCATTACACATCATATTAAAATATTGACCTATATTGTCCGGTGTTGCGCATGTTAAATCTACATATAAAGCAGATGTGACTCGTGCCTGTACAAAGAATCAGCTGCTGCCAGAGAACGTGTAACACACTAAAGAAATTTTATTTGTTAATGAAATGAGATCAAATGCAACTTGCATTTATTGGGGTGAATGTTTGATAAAATGCTCTTTTGCCTTATAATTAAAATAAATGGTCTGTCATTCCCAAGGAATTAGCAGAGCAGAGGTGGACAGTAACGAAGTAAATTTACCGAAGTACTGTACTTATGTACACTTTTTGAGTATCTGTACTTTACTTGAGTATTATTTTTTCTGAGTACTTGTACTTTAAAGGCGCAGTTCTTGAAAATCAGCGGCCACTAGCTTTGTATTATAGTTTTGCAACGAATCTTATTTCATTCGCCAACCTCCCTTTCGAATTACGACGGTGGCCGCAACAGTAAAAAAAGATGTCGTCTACTGAGACAGCGGATAGTAGTGATACAAGCAGGTAAGGCAATATATTAACGTAATTAATCATTTAACATGTATTCTATTGCGAAAGTTACTGTTACAATTCTATAATTAGATATATTTCTTGCGTGCTATCTAGTACACGCTGAGAGTAGTGAAGTAACTAAAGTTAGCTAATCGTAAATAGCAACGCTGTTCAAAGCGTTTGATCTGACAGCGACATAGGCAGTTAGGTGTAAGTTAGTAGAGTTTGTCTCCCCCTTTGTAAAGTCAGGAACAACCGGAGTACGTACCGCAGGGACGGAAAAACATTATTATTCGGAGGTTATATGGCCATTTGTATAAAATGCTAACGTTACCGTTTCAACAAAACAGTTGTTTGGTAAACATTGAAAAAGTGGAAACATTGAAAATGTTGAATTATCTTACCAGTCTAGCAGAAAACAGGCAACTTCGGCGTCGCCTTGAAAACATTTGTCTTTCAACAGTGCCTTCCATCTGGTAATAGATACACCGATGTTTATCCTGGATTTCTGCCGCCGTTTGTCTCTAATTCGTCTGGCAGCATCACGTTTGCGCTTCTTTGACGACGGAGATTCACGCTCTGTCGGCTCTTGTGCACAATACGCATGGTCCTCCATTTTATCAAAACTTCTAAGACAGAACAATCAATTGCTTCAGCTAGACGACGACTACTCCTCCTCCTCTCCGTACTACGACTTACTACTTTGTGCGTCTTCAACTCAGTGATGACGCAAGCTGCGTCTAAAAACACACACGAAGACCAACATATACGAAACGCGCTCTGTAGAGCGTTTGTCCGTTAGAGCTTACTGTACAAAACATGGCTGCGCAACATAACAAATTCCATGTAGATAGGCCCGCTCCTCTATGTAGATACAACTGGTTTATTCTAAGGTAATAAAAACATAACTTTTCATTACGTAAGGTTTTTATACACATCTAAAGACACAGTTTTGTATGTTATATTGCATTTCTGTTAATAGATCATACAAAACATCCCGCACTGTACTCTTTGAAAGAAAATAATACTTTTTCCCACTACATTTAAAGTCCAAAAGTAGAAAATGGTTTCTATGCAGCGGGGTTTCCTGTGTGCGCAATTTATCTGGCTTGCGATTCCAGGACCTTTTACTGTTGCCAAGTATTTCAGTTTTTCTAAAGCTCGCGGTTTTCCGGCAAGCTTTGAATGGCCATTTGGCAGATTTTTTTACGCAAATCTGGCAACTCTGGGATCTTCCCCGCTAAACTAATGTAACGTAGGCCTGCTACACCGTTGATAGCGCTCTAAAAAGCAAATAGAACAATAAAAGACGAAAAAGGCACATGTTAAGTGTGGTGTAATCATCTGTGGGTTACGATCAGTCAAAGATCGTAGAAACATTGTCATGAAAATGATCGGCATAACGGCTAAACGGTAAATAAGCATCACATACACCTTGAGCTACGCGTGCGTGTTAACTTCTGATCTGCTGCTATATCATTTAAAGCGATTTGGAAAATGAATGATGTTTTTACTGAAGTAACTATAGTTGAAGTATTCCTGTTGAAATAAAAACAATAGAACCCTGCCCAAAATACAACAGAAAATGTAATGGATTTAATGGTTATAATGGGAATTGTACTATGGATACTTGTTGTCTACTTGTATGTGATGGATTCTATTGGTGGGATGGTAAATCCTCATTGGAATAAAACCCAAAACACACTACAAAGAGGAATTTAATTTAAAAATCTCATTCTAATTCAAAAATTCTATTGTTTTTTTTCAGCAGGGATGGTATTTGCAGTAAAACCACAGTATCCACAAATTTACCATTTTCTATATATAGGAACCATACTCCAATTAATAATCTTTAGTAAAACCACAGCAACTAAAAATACCATAGTTTCATTATACTAGCTATAGTTTATGTTTGTAGTTAAATTATGGTAATACAAATGGTAATAAATCCAACAAACACATGGCTTCTACACTTGACTGTTTACAAGAACCTTACTACTTACTGGTAAATTGCTGCTAAAACTGGTAAAGAGATTGCTTAAACTTGATTTTTGGATATCTTGTTTGTGGGTAGTTTTTCATTTATGTATGTACATTTAAGATGCAGAAAAGTGCCTAAATGTTATTATTGTTGTCATTGTTATTTTTACTATATACAATGTGTTGTGAAATAAATGACCATGGAACATTAATTTGAGCTGAACTTGTTTTATTAGCTTATTAGTTTACTTAGAGAAAACAGTAATACATGACAGTGAAAAATGACTGAAAATTAATCATGACACATGTTAGTGTGCCCCCTAAAAGCATAAGTGGCCCCTGCCTGGCCCCCCCAGTTACAGTAGTCTAGAACCGCCACTGCGTCTTATTCGTCTTATTCTGATAATAATAAATAATGTTAATAATACTTTTTGTTGAAGGAAAGGGAATAATCTAAATGTATAACTTTAAAGATCAAAATAAGTTTATTTCCTCATCAGCACATCTCTAATGGGCTACAACTCGGTTGTTACTTATATTTTGGAAATTTAAAGAAGTTTTATTGTTTAAAACTTGACAAGCTTTTTTGTTAAAGGTTTTAAATGTCAAAAAATCGTCCAATTATACGGTTATTAAAATAATCATTAGTTTCTGCCCTAATTTATTGTGTATGTTTGCAGGCAGAGTGAAGGCTTTCCTGTTCTGCATCACTGCCGGCAGCTTGTTTGTATCAGTGCTCTTACACTTCGCTCTAATATTAGTGTATTTTATTTTCGTTAATTATTATTGTCGTTGCTAACTTATCCTGATATCTCAATAACCCTGTTCCTGTTATTTACTTGGAAGAGTCTAAACCAAAAGTGATAGTTAACTTAACGCCGTTAGCATAGCAATAGCGTGTTAGCTTGCTTGCTGTTCACACTGGGAATATCATCTTGCCTCTGGTTTGTCTTGTGTGCTAACTGTTTTCTTTTTAAGCGAGTATACTACGATCCATCGAGCAACCTTGGTAAGTTGGAATTGCACTTCAATCCGGTGAGTTATGGCTTCTATTCCTATTATTGTTACTTGCACCTCATGTCATATGTTTAGCTTAGCCTTCTCTGTCAGCTGCGAGGGCTTTATATGCGATAAATGCAGGGAAATAGTTAGGCTGACAGAGAAGATCTTAGAATTAGAGTCTCGCATCCAATCTTTATCTGAGGATAGTAAGAGTTTAACGACGATAGAAAACACTTTGGATGCGAGCAACATTAGCGCACACAGCTCGGTTCCGGTTGAAAATCCTCCGCAGCTGGGAAACTTCGTGACTGTGAGACGGCGTAGTCGCAGGACAAAACATCACTCGACCGTTCCGATTACAGTCTCGAACAGGTTTGCCCCGCTCAGTGACGCACCGACTGAGAAACCTGCTGAAAGTGCCCTAGTTATCGGTGATTCTATTGTTCGGAACGTTAACATAGAGGCACCAGGCCACCATAGTCAAATGTTTACCGGGAGCCAGAGCGCCTGACATCAAGTCAAATTTAAATGTGCTGGCTAAGGCTAATCGTAAATTCAGTATAGATTGTCATTCACGTCGGCACAAATGATGTTCGACTCCGTCAATCGGAGATCACAAAAGATAACATTAAAGAGGTGTGTGAGCTCGCAAGCATGATGTCAGACACTGTAATATTCTCTGGCCCCCTCACTGCTTATTCGTGGTGATGAGATTTATAGAGATTATCATCACTAAATGGCTGGTTGTCTGAGTGGTGCCTGCAGAATGATATAGTTTTTATAAATAACTGGAAGAGTTTTTAGGGCAGACCTGACCTGTTGAAACAAGATGGTCTCCATCCCTCCTGGGCTGGGACTTTCATCCTGT